>NW_024353909.1:4190597-4192832 GCF_902729225.1 Pteropus medius
TTCTCCAATGAGGCCACAAAGATGTGGGAGTCATTCGGCCCAAGCAGCCGGGGCTCAGAGGCAACGAGTGTGAGCGGAGTGCTGAGAAAAGAGGAATTCTGTGTGCGCCAGACGGCGGCCCCACCAGACCCCATGCACGACACATGAGCACCTGGCTTGTATCCCACGACATAAAGATACATGCTCTTCCCCAGAGAAACTGACCAAAACGTTTCGGGAAATCTAATGTTTCTAGTGTCAATGTTGGCACCCCAGAATAATCCTGCTTATCTGGGGTGTGTCCACTGCATGATCGTCCCCTCTCTTCCCAAGGAAACTGTTCTGTAGATCAGCCCCACCGCAAGAATTGAGAAATGGTGGCCTCCAGATTGCTGGGATGGCAGGGTGGGTCAGGAACTACTGTTTCTTGTAATAACTATTATAGTACATTTTGACCTTTTATATTATTTGCATGTATAACTAATAAAAATATACATGTAATTTAAAAAGTAAAGAGCGTCTACAAATCAACAAGAAAAACGTTAACAACCCAGTAGAAAAAAGGGCAAAGGAAATGAACAGAGTTCATAAAAATAAAAATAAAATGGCTCTTAAGTATATGAAAATATGCTCAATTTTAATCGTAGTAGAAGAAATGCAAATTAAAATTACTATGAAACACATTTTTTTCCCTCTCAGATTGGCAAAGAGCAAAAATTCAGTCATGCTTTGTGTTAGGAAGGGCATGTGGAAATAGGGATTCCTCTACTGTGTTGGGAAAGGGTACACTGGAAGACAGCGTGGCAGTAGCTATCAAAATTTTAAATGCCCATACCCTTTAACCTGTATATTCTGTAGATTCTGTCTATATCTGTAAGATACAGTATCAGGAATTACATATCTTACATGTATTTATATATGTCATCCTGTATATTCTGTCTATATCTGTAAGATACATTCCTAAGAATGTATACATTCTTAAGAATACATTCCTAAGAATGTATCTTACAGATATAGACAGAATATACAGGATGACATATATAAAAGGACATTTACTGCAACATTGACTATAACAGCAGAAGATTGAGAGCTAATATCCCTCAGAAGGAGACTGGTTAAAGAAATGATGGCAGAATTATGTGATAGAATAAAATGAAGCTATTAAAAAGAATGAGGTAGCCTATATGGGGAGATGAGCACTAAGGTGACTTTTCATTGTCCTATTTGAAAATATAAATTAAATATTTTTTAAAGATTTTTAAAAATAAGGCCACACCGTATTCCAGGACAAAATGATATAGAATATTTATATTGAGAATATTTATATAGTGAGAACTTTGTCTTAGTGAAGTTACTGGTCTTATTAAGAACCAAAGAATCCCATGGCATCTGAGCAGACAAGAAGAAACTTCATCAGGGGAAGACACCAGACTAACCTTGGACTTCTCTACAATAATACTTGATGGCAGATGACAACAGGACAGTGCTACAGAGTTTTGAGAGAAAGCGTGACCCAAGAATTTCATAACCAGCCAAATTGTCTTTTGAATATAAAGGTAACAACAGGCAAACACTCTTAGAATGCAGGGACTCAATGAATACAGTACTCAGGCACCCTTGTTGAAAATCGATTTGTCATTGAAATACAACTGTTCAGGAGAAAAACCAAAAACCGGCACTCGGAAATGAAAAAAAAAAAAAACTGTAAGGAAAAGACTGGCAGGAGGACTGAATCCATTTAATTCTACAACTGAGATTAAACAACACTGGCAGTTATGATTTTAAAACAGAATGTTTTATACCTCAACTTTTTAAAAATTAACACTATAACCAATAACAACTGTGAGGTAGGGGAAGCATAAGCATGCTGATTTCATCCCCTTTTACAGCTGGGTATCAATAAGATATTGTTAAAAGATGAAACTGCTTAATATTTAACCATCGTTTTTCTTGGTCGTCAAGGGATAATAGTGATAATTGCCACTTATATATCATACATTACGTGCCAGGCACTGCTCTGAAGATATCATATGTCTATTAACTCATTTCATCCTCTTAAAAAGAGATAGGTACTATTATTGACCCTAATTTACAGATGGAGAAACTGAGGGTTAGGAAAGCCAAACAACTTTGCCCAGATTCATAGAGCTAGTAACTGGCAGACCGGGATTTGAACCCAAACAGTCTGGCTCCAGAGCCCATGATTTTAGGTTGATATCTCTTGTATAAGAAATTTTTTCCAGGTTTTTTTTTTTT
>NW_024353909.1:4192843-4405588 GCF_902729225.1 Pteropus medius
GTTTTTTTTTTTTTTGAGAAAAATATTCGAACATGATATTTTTAAATAAATTAGTCTAGTTCTACTTTTGTAAAATTTTATTTAGCCATTCATCAGTCATGTCTGGCCTAATGTTTACCAAATATGAACTCTGAGAAATAATACATGGTGAAATTTGAGATGTTTCTAATTTCTTCTTTGTGCTTTTATATTAAATGTGAAGATTTGGGGTAATGTATCATTTCTATGAAACAACAAAGTCGTTCCTCTGGGGGGAGTGTTTAACTCCCTCTTCAGATATTTAAACACCAAGCATTGTGATACCAAGTGCTGCAGGTGCCATGATCTACAAGAGTGGGTTCTCAATTGTGGGTTCTCAATTCCCAGCCAGTTGCGCCAGGTGGCCCGCCAGCCTCTCAGATGGAGTTAGCCTACTGAAGAGTCATTACTGTCTCTGACTCTTGAATCAGGTGATTGGCACTATCAACCGAAGCCACCTAACCATGTCACTGGTGTGCGCAGTTGAATACCTGAACCTTAAAACTCAGTGGAGAGGGAAGTGCTCTGTAAACAGATGCACAGATGTGCGCATGCCATTTGACTACCTTGGGGTACTTTCTGCAAAACCAAGAAGTGGCTTTCATGCCAATTAAAAATGTGGGAATCGAGTAATACCCAAAAAAGCCAACTCATAGCAAGGCATTCTATGGGAAGGTATTACTGTGGCTTTGGCATCTAGGAACACATGTGGATTTGAATCAAAGAGAGAAAAGAACAAACAAAATCTACCCAACAAACTGTATAGCTCTGGAGAGTCGTTTTAAGTTGAATAGAAAACAGCAGAAAGTAGATAACACTATGCTTAAGAGTTAGAATTGCAGACATTGGAAAATAAATTAAATTACCTAATCCATCCCTTTCTGGGTCATCCTCTACAGAGCCCCTCCCCCAGTGCTTGAGAAAGCCTTTTAAAATTTTTCTTAAGCAAAGAAGTTTTCCCACTTGTATAGGAAGAGCATTTTACAATCTAATTTATTTTCAGGTAAGAATATTTTATGATAGCTATTCATTTTTACAGCTCTTCAATCATTATAACCTCACAACTCTTATCGAAAGCTCTTCCTTCAAATAGTTCCTCTATAGATTTTCCTTGCTTTCATCGTCAACTAAAAAAATATATATATTTGCATATAAATAAAAATATCTATAGATATCAGTATAAATATAATAGCTGTTTAAGTGTAAGTGTGTATATATAAATATGGATAAAGTGTGGATGTATATGTATTTCATTCTAATCTATATGTATGTATCTGTGTGTGCATAAATATATTTAAATAACTTTGGTTGTCCTGTTTTATGTATCAAGTTGGAAATGCATAGTGCAAAGGTTGGTAATTTACCATTATCTTGCTTGTAGCCTATTAAACTGGAGATTGGTGGAGAAAAACACCTGCTGGTCAAATTTGACCCTTCCCACAGAAACGATCTGAATAACTGGGTGGCAGAAGAAACTCTAGCAATCAAATATGTGGAGCACCCTCAAGTAGACACTCTGAGTCTTCGTGGGGAAGTACATTACCCCAACCTCAGCTTTGAGACCATGGAGCTGGATTTTGGCTGTATCCTGAATGATACTGAGGTGATCCGCTACATTACAATCAGCAACTGCAGCCCACTGGTTGTGAAGTTCCGCTGGTTCTTCCTGGTGGACGACGAGGAAAATCAGATAAGGTACCGCCAGCATAGACATCCCACAGAGGTCTTCTCTGCCATTCATTTTTTCCTCCTCCAAGCTTTGCCCTGGGTTCCTGTTTTCTGTGCACTGGTCTTACATGAATACTTTCACTTCTGACAACTAATTACTGACAGAAATAACAAAAAGCCTAAAATCATGTCCCTCCTAGATTTCAAGCAGGAAAAGCAGATAAAACATCTTTGAAAGTCTCAATCACCACCAAATTAACAAAGCAATAATTTTGAATCTAGAGAATGTATCAGAAGTTTGTCACTAAAAAGTAAAGTCTTTGTAGAGTTTTCTTAATAAGCATTTCAAACCTAATGCATGCATTGCGCAGCACGGTACATCGAGTATGTGCTACAGGAAGCTCCGTGTTCTGCATATTTCAATGGGTTTTGTTCTGGCCTGTATAGGTGTATATAAATATGTGTATATGTTCATACACAAAATAGTGGGAGGTGATGAGTGCCAAAAGGGAAAAGCGTCTTCAGAATATTTGTATTTAGAGATATCTCTCCTGTTCAATTAAATTTAAGTTCAATTAGAAGCTAAATCCAAACTTAATTTTGAAAACACTCCTTTAAAAAAAATAAACAGCCTGTTTTAGTCAGGCCTCGGGAACATTTTTGATCTAGGTCAAGCCTCGTTGGCAATCGGGACAAATAGGCTTCTTTCTGCATATTTTCTCATCGGATGTTTTGACAGCTCGGTTTTCAGCACTGACTATTGAGTGGCCATTCTTAAATGAGGAAGCCCCATGTGTCCTTGGCTTGTCGGTGCTTCCTGTACGCAGCCCTCATCTTGTACATGACAGCTACCCTTTCCTTTCTGGCACTTGTTACCATGGTAATGATGGTTTGCTCTGGATGTTTTCTGTAGACATCTAAAGATGACCTAGCATAGCACTGAAACCAGGCCTGGGCCCGAGCAATGGAACCCGATCGTTAGGTCTCCAGGACTGTTTAGATTTGAAATGAAATTCTGCAGAAGATGAACATTTAAAATAATTACGGAAAAACCAACCAACCTGACCTAATAAGCTTCGAATACCAGATTCTGTGAAGTTGTTCTGATGTAGCATAGCTAAATGAGTTCATTCCATCTGGGAGCAAAGGACATGCTTTATTTATTTATTATTTTTGTGAGGCCATTTCCATAATTAAAGTAATGACATTTTGAAAATGTGCTTGGCCAATACTGGAGATGATACACTTAATTTTTCATGGGTTTAAACATTCATTTAATCATTTTTTTACTTTTTCAGTATCTTCTTATATCTCGATATTGAGCCTCTGCTTATAATTCATTTTTTAATTCATCTATTCATTTAATTCAGAGAGTCATTCAGAAAACGTATGATAAGTGATTCTTATGCAACAGTTAATGTGTGAGGCTTCAGAGATATAAAAGTAGATAAGACATGCTCACTGGCCTGAGGCTACTGGGGAAGCACAAGTGTAAACCACGGTGGACCTGTGATAATTCCGGGCTCTGAGGAAGGACAGAGATGGGGTAACTGCTCAGAGCACTCGGAGAAGGCTGTGCTGGGAAGCGCAGTTAAATGTTCCAGATGGAGACACAGGGAAACATTCTAAGTAACAAGAATACTATGCTTATATTAGTTAGGATTCATGGATTCGGTTCTATTGCAAGGAAACCCGACCCTAAGCAAAAAGAAAAAGAAGTGGACACTCATTGGTTCCCACAACTCAGAGGAACAGATTCATCTGGCTTAAAGCCAGGGCTCGAACAGTGTCACAGGATCCAGAGTTTCTGTCTCTCAGCTCTGCTCTCTCCCATGTGTTAGCCGTGTTCTCAAATCAGCCCTTCTCTCATGGTCCCCAGATGGCTGCCTTCGCTCCCGGGGCCATGTCCTTGCAGATTCTGATCCACTGGAAAGGAACATGAGCCTCTGTCTCAGAACTTCCATGAGATTCATTCTGATCAGACCAGCTTAATCACATTTCCTGCCCCTCCCCCAACCAGTCATTGTCAAGGGAGGGTGAAGCACTGATCTGCATTGGCCCAGCCACGTGCCCCACACCAAGGACTGCAGTGGTGACCTCAGAACCCTGTGGACTGAAGAGGGTGGGAATGGGGCAGATCTCCAGACAAAAACTGATTATGAGAGAATGGATATTGGTGAGGCAAATGGTACCACTTGCCGATGTGGACGGAGGGTATGTCAGCGTGCTACAACGCAGACTTCACGGCGAGGGAGAAGTCAGGGAGGAGAGTCTGGGGAGCAGACTGGCAGGAGAGTGCAAGAGGCCTGGTGTTCCATGATGACAAGGCAGTGGCAAGATTTAAAATCAAGAGGGCGACAAGGGTCAGGTTTTTGTTTTTGTTTTTCAGAAAGATAGCTCTTAGCATTCAGCACAGTTGCCCAATCCCGTCTTCCTGAAACACGTTCCTTTCTTGCTTTTCCTCTCATCCTTTCGACTGACTGCTCCCTCTCAGCTCTAGGCCAGAAACGACTCCAGAAACGACTAGTAGGATGCAGGGTTCTCTCCCGGAGCTCTGCTTTCCCTGACAACTGTGCTCACCCCACAGCTTCCCTTAGCCCCTGTCGCTCCCAAACGTGCATCCGCACCTATGACTGCCCTACTGAGTCCCAAGTGCATTGCCTTCTTGACATCTCCTTTCAGATGTCTCCCAGGTGACACGTCCAGTGTGCCCCACTAAACTCAGGCTCTCCCCCATCCCCTCCCTGCCTCTCTCTAGGACCCCCATCTAAGTAAATGACGTCACTGTCCTGGGAGGCATCTAGATTCCTTCCTCTCCCTAACCCCACCCGCTTCATCAAACCCATCACTGAGCTCTACCTATTCTGCCTTCTAAAAACTTCTTATTCTCATTTCTACAGTTGTTACTCTAGTTCAAGTCACCGTTGCTTCTTGCCTGGACCATTGTGACAGCCCCTAACTGGGCTCTCACCTTCCACTTACGTGCCATAGTCCGTCATCCACTCAGTAGTAGCCAAGTGAGGAGCATGGCATTTCCCTGGTTTTCAGCTTTTAATGACACCCTTGCTTCTTAGGTTAAAATACAAGTACTGTGTTCTGCAGGGCTCAGCATGTGCCAGCCCCTGCATTTCTCCCCAGTTTCTTCTCGCTTCGGTCTGCCCTCTCATTGACCTTTGTTTACCCACCATGCTGGCCTCTGTCCTGTCTAGTGTTAACTACCTACTCTCTACTGGAAGCTGTTCCCCACTCCTCACCTAGAGCCTCTGCTCCCACATCAGGTCTCAGCTTAAATGTCCTTCTCCAGAGAAGCCGTCTCTGAGACCCTTACCTGAGACCCATCACAGGCACTGGTAGCTCATCTCCTTGGTACCTCATCGCATTCGTAATAATGGCTTAATGTCCAACTTCACAGCTGGCTCTTACTACCCATGATGCCAGGGAGCACGTCTGTCCTGTTGCTTCTGGATCCCAGAGCCCGGCACAGTCGTTAGTACAGAGTCTGTCCTCAGAGGATATTTTTTAATTAATCAGCTGCTCCCCCTGCCTCCACTACTCTTTGTACTAAGAGGAGATTCGCTTCATAACTGGTTTAAGATTCTTTTCTGTCAGCTTCCTGGCACCTGCCAAATGGAAAGGTTCAAGGCATAAATGTCACCTTGAATGGCAAAAAAAAAAAAAAAAAATGCTACTTACCCTCTAGATAGATTTTCTCTGTGCAGGCCATCAGAAAAACATAAAGCACTCATTGGCTAAAGGTCACTTTTATCAGATATACCAACACTAACCTTTTTTCCCAATTAGAATTCTTCTAAGCTTTACAGTTAGTAAAAGAAACAAAAGGATAAAAGCAGCTTTTCTTTTTCTTTTATTAGGCAGGGTATGAGGATGTCTAGACACTTTCAACATTGCTTCCCGTCGCACCCCCTACATCTGCTGTGTGTGCACAGGCATGCGGAGTGAAGTGCATGTGTACATGTGTGTGATTTTTGTAGGCGATTCTTACTCATTTAAAGCATCTCTCTGGTTTGAGTATATTTTTTCCCAAGTTGGCCCTCGTATTATACATAAGAACAAAAAAAGAAGTAAAATAGATAAGCATGCTAAATGATTAGCACTCCATAAGAGGAAAAGCCAGTTATTGGCTTAGCAACACACTCGTCCATGTGAGTTCATGTGTATGACAGGGTTTTAGACTGACTTCTGTACCACTCACACACACAGATGTAATGAGGACGGTGGGATAAAATATAAGGGCTGAGTATCGTGCTGGCCTAGCCAGCACGTAGGAATGTGTCCTTTACTAAGTCTGTCTCTTCAACCTGACTGCTCAGCTGGATGAGAGCACGATGCTTCATGGCATCTGTGTGAGAGAGGAACATGAGGAAGCCAACACCTGAACCAGCCTTTACTTCTGAGAGGCCAGAGAGAGCCAAGCAGATGTTGGCTCAGCTGGCATCTCTGCCCAGGCTCAAAGCCACAAATCTGAGGCGATGTTAGGACTCAGAGCATGTGAGCCAAGCAGTCTCCAAGGACAGCTTCGCCTTTTCATTTCCAAGTCAGATTATAAATAAATCGAATACGAAGGCCTAAGGGAGCCCAGCCCTTCAACAAAGGAACATGTGTTGTTCTCACATTGATTTTGCTGTGATGAGCATCAGTCATCAGATATTGTGATTGGAAGAGGAAGGTGGAAGAGAGGAGGAGAAAGCCTCATTTTCTGGATGCTTCCATCTGTCTCTTCATCCTCCCTCAATTTCTGTTGCCTTGAAAGTGGAACTTTTCTAAGACGTGGTATGTTAGTGGTAGTTGAGGTCCTGGGCTGTGGTTGGACAAGGCTGGTTGGAATCTGGGCTCGGTCCTTCTGGTCTATCCCTGTGCTTGCATCTACCCAGCTGTAAACTAGAGGTAATGCAGAAACCTGAAAGAGTTGTGAGGATTAAACGAGAGATGTCTGTAAAATGAACACGTCTCTGAGATGGTAAAGAAAATCTGAAACTGGTGGCTTTCAGCTTCCCTTTGGCGCCTTCGTCACCTTCACTCTTTCGTACCAAGTGCTGCTAAGTGAAGTGCTCCCCAGGATCCTAATGTGTTAGAGCTCTAGGGGCCTCAGCCCACCCCCAACTGATGGCCCAGACCCCTTTCCTTCTGACTAAGGGTAGAAAATCCTTTTCTTGTTTCGGGCTGCATTCATCAAAGCTGAAGCCAGGCCTTAGCAGGCGACAGCCTATGTGTGGCTCAGGAGGGCCATACCTGCAGTGCCTCCCTGTCCCCCCCACAACTCTTCTCTGCAGCCAGCTAAGCCCAAAACCACGATCAGGGGGAGGCCCTTGCTTCGCCCAAGGGCCCAATCAAAACAATGTAAATATTTAGAGAGACACACAGTTCTTTATTTTTCTTTCAAAACAAGAATAGCTTTCTTGAACCCCAAGGGGGCACGCCCTGGGTACCCTTGCACCTTGCTGTCCCAGGCTGCTCATTGTGCAAGTTAAAGGCCTGGCCACTGAGACACGCTCGTGCTGGGCTGCCCGCCCCATGTGACCTTGGCGGGTGGCTAAGTGTTCCTGAGCTTCGGCTTTCTCATCTGAAATGAGGGGGATGATCATGGTGCCTCCCACATGCAGATGTGGTAAGGATTGAATCAGCTCCTACCTGCAGAGCTCTGGAACTTTGCCTGTCATGTATTGCGTGCTCAGTAAATGCCAGCTGTTAGGGCCATTCCTTGATTGAGGAAACTGAGTGCATTGGCACCTCTGTGATGATTGTTTGAGAAGCAGCATCCCAGAAGTGGCTTTGAGACATTTTCTCCTGAAGTCAGCCTGAAGACATTTCAGGACATTGGGAGGCCTCACAGGGTCTGAAGGCCTCAGGTGCCTCTCTCTGGCCTAAGCTTTGGCTTCTCCCATAAATACCCCTCTCTCTTCCTGACAAGCCCCTCATCTCCCAGAACTCTTTAAGCCTCTGCACTTGTGTTTTTTCTCTTCCGCTTCCCAGAGAAGTTTGGGTCAGAGACAAAAGCAAACATGGAGCCCTGGGGCTAGAGGAAAAGCAGCTCTGATGAGGGAGCAAAAGGGATCAAAAGAGGTGGCCACAGAGGCCACAGCTGGCCCTGGGCAAATGCTGACTCCAGCCCTTATGCCCCTCCCAGTCTCCTTCTTCCCTAACTCTTCCCCTATGTGTCTGAGCCAGAATGACAATTTCACAGCCCAGAGAATGAATCCAGTGCACATGGGGGCTTCCCCCTCCCCTGTATTAGTTTCCCGTTGCTGCCATAACAAATCACCATAAACTGGGTGCCTTAAAACAACAGAAATTTATCCTCTTCCAGTTCTGGAGGCCAAAAGTCAGGTCAGCTTCACTGGGCCAAAATTAAGGGCCAGACTCTTGATCCCTCCAGAGGCTCTAGGGAACATCCTTTCCTTGCCTTTTCCAACTTCTAGAGCTATATTCCTGGCATTCTTTGACTCGTGGCTTCTTCCTCCATCCTCGAAGTTCACAGCATAGCATCTTCAATCCCTCTTTCTCTCTGCTGAGGTTGTCACATCCCCTTCTGTATTCTCTGGAGTAGTCTCACCCTCCGCCTTCCTCTTGTAAGGACACTTGTGAGTATATCATTGGGCTCACCCAGTAACCCAGGGTGATCCACTCCATCTCGAGATCCTTAACCTGTTCACTTGTGCAAAGAGCCTTTTGCCATGTAAAGTAACATTCACAGGTACCCGGGATTCAAATGTGCACATCTTGAGGATAACCATCTTTCAACCTACCAGATCCCCCCACACTCAACTCTACCAGCAAGTTTTCACTCTCTGCCAGTTCAGATTGACTTTTAAAAATGAATCTACTATTAATGACTATATAATGACATAAGGCATTTTTTGGTTGTAAGTGATAGCAAACCGGACTCAAACTAACTTTAAAAAATAGAATTCATTGTCTCACCGAAAGTGTCTAGGTTTAGGCCTCAAGCACAGCTTGAGCCAGGGCTCAGGCAGTGTCACCTGCACGTCACATCTCCCCCACCATCTCTTGGCTCTGCCTTCTGCTGCATTGGCTCCACTCCGGGTCAGGTTCTGCACACCTGCTGCAAGGTGATTCAGCAGCTCCAGCAGCTCCAGTTCTTCATATGCTGGGCTCAAGCCCACAGAATAAGGTAGAAGCTTTTTCTCAGAAGTAAGCCCCAGCAAATGTTAGGCCGCATCTCACTGGCTCTGGTTGATTCCTCTGTCCATTCCTGAACTATGGCCTAAGGAACACAGCGCTACCCCTGAGCCAGGCTGGAAGTTAGAGACAGACCAGTCCCCAGCGGGAAATGGCGGACATCGGAGCAGAGAAAGGGAGGATGGATGTTGGGTGGCGAAGAGCAGAGATGCTCAGCATCATGACTGATGGGCCCATTGCGTTTCCCCGGTCAAGCCCGAGCCAAGGAGATGGACATCTAATCATGAACTTGGATGCCAGCTGCTTAGAGGCATATGTGAGGGATAAGACACCTTACCAGTGTGCAGAGACATGATAAGCTGGTAGACCCCTCAGACACTGCAGAAAAGCAGTTCACGGTGAGACCATTCAGCCCATTTCCCACACTGCCACCCATCACCATGGAGCCCAGAGTAGCAGTTTCATAGGCACCTTCACGTTTATGGTTCTGCTGCTTTTCACCTTTCACATGAAAGACAATGTCTCTGTCTTTGAAGACTTAGGGTAAGACCACCATATAGTGTGAATAAATTCACACCTTTACTATAGGAAAAACCTTTTTATAGCTTTCCAGAGCAAAATATGTCTCAGGTAGGAAATATTTCCTGTAGACAGCTTTGTAAGGCCAAGTCTTCAATAAAAAGCTAATTTAGGAGCATGACAGATTCTATCATTTTGACCAATAGCAATAACTATAATTGTGTGCCTGTCATGGGCCATGCTCAGTTCAAACTCCATTACATATCTTAGCTCATATCACATAACAACCCTAGAAAGTATTAATATCTACCCTTGAAGCTGAGGCCCCCGGTGCCTGAACCCACACAATGGATCAGGACTCCAGGTCTACCCTGAGTTTAAAGCCCCTGCCTTAACCACTATTGTCTACTGACATATCGAAGCACACTTTTCTGTATATTATATTTTATTACTATATATCCATATTTCATTTATATGAACCTTTTGTGAACCTTTTCATTTATATGAACTTTTTCCGTCTAAAAGCTGTGCTAGGTGCTATAGAACTACAAAGATAAATGAGACCCCCTCCCTGTCCATGCAAATTGGTGGTGGTGATGGCAGTGGTTTTAATATTTGTCCAATTAATTCTGGTGTGTTCTCATCCCCACTCACTGTTAAAGGCTCTGCAAGAACAGGTATGTGCGAAACGAGTGTGTGCTGAGAAGTAGAGAGACGGCTCGTGGGGCCCCACTACCTCTCTGCACCTCAGTAATGAGGGCTCTTCCTTCTTGTACCTCACAGTGGGTAACCACCATGCAAATCAGAGAACCATTCCAGAACCTCACTTTAAAACCTTTTGTTTTGAGTTTTTAAATGTCCAAAGAAAACCATGTCGGCCTCTTTAAGAATCAAGTTGGCATGAGCAAGAAGTAGCTATAGAGCTTGACAACAAGTAAGTTGGAATATCTGTTGGGCTTGCTTCAGGAGAAGGAATGAGGAGATTGACAAGTAAGATCCGGAAAATGAGCTAAATGTACAGCGAGGTGTTGATAGGTGAGGAGGGAAACACTCCAGGTTTGGTGGTAGAAGGAGAAATTGGGTCTGTGACTGGAAAAGATTATAACAAAGCTCCATGGACATTTGACACCCCCCTGCCCCCCGCCCATAGGGTGAGAATCAATATAGAAAATTAATTGGGCTCCTTCAGCACAAAGCATAGTGAGTAGGAAGGCGCTGCATGGCACCAGGTTAACAATAGAAAATCATTCCCAGTAAACAGGACTTCAGGGACACATTTAAATTTTTAACACAGATTTGTAAATTTCTGTCGTAGAACCTTAGCTCTTCATGATATATTGTAGTCTCGTGGCCCTGAATCCCATCTGTTTATTTAAGAACTTGTGAAAGGAACAGGAAAAGACAAAAATAAAGATGAAAATCTAAGTCCTGCTTGGTTCCATGAGGTCATGCAAGAAGTTTGGTGGCCATGTGGCCTTATCTCCCTCATTCCTTGTCCTTGTCACTTTGTAGATGAGGTGCTAGGGATATCGAGGTAATGTTCTTTCTCGTATTGGAATTAGGATGTATACATCTTTGGGGGGGCCATTGTTCAGTCTACCACAGTGAGATTTTATTATATTTTTTAATTTATTGGGGTGACATTGGTTAATAAAATTATATAGGTTTCAAGTATACAATTCAATGATACATCATATGTATAGTGCATTGTGTGTTCACCACCCAAAGTTAAATCTCCTTCCATCACCATAAGTTTGACCCCCTTTACCCTTGTCTACCTCCCCCACCTTCCCTCTGGTAACCACTATGAGTTTTTGTTTGTTCGTCTTGTTCATTTGTTGCTTTCTGTTTTATGTCCCACATATAAGTGAAATCATATGGTTTTCAACTTTTTCGGTCTGACTTATTTCACTTAGCATGATGATCTCAAGTTCTCAATCCATGTTGTCGCAAACGGCAGTATTTCATCTTTTCTTGTGGCCGAGTAATATGATTAGATAAAGAAGATATGGTACATATATACAGTGGAATATTACTCATTAGTAATCTTGAAAATGGAGATTAAAGCGAGTGCTAGACACCATTGCATACCCACAAGATTGGATAAAATTAAATATGACTATACCAAGTGTGGTTGAGGCTGTGCAGGGATAGGAGCTCACACATTGCCCATGGACATGTAAATCAATACAGTCACTTTGGAAAGCAATTTATCATGTGCTGGTGAAGCTGATCACAAACATCTCCAAGACCGTGCCCAGCCTTTTAGCCTGTCTGGTTCTATGTCATCTTTCCTCGGCTCAGCTTCTCTCTTCGGGACCTGACCGGTTCGTTCGCTCCACCAGTTTTTCCTCAGAAGTGTTTCACAGACTGATGCTGCCTTTCAGCTCTCCTAGCCATCTCCTTAAACTAACACACCTCTGTGCAGATTCCCACCGCGCTCCGCTGGACGCCTTGCTTCCCCATGTTGACGTCCCCGCCCACACCCGAGGTCGCTTTTCCTCAGGATCCGCTTTCATCACCTCATGTTCTTCCCTCTGATGTCTGTTACTTTTCAAGGTCAAACGTTCTGACTGTTCTCCTCGCTATCAGTAATCTCGTCTCACTCTTTATATCTGCAGGTTCTCTATACCTCTGTCCTCAGTGCACGTGCTCCACACCCTAGAAAGCCTTTCTCTTCATCCTCTCGTTGAATTAAGCACCAACCCTGAGCAAAGCAATGATGCACTAGTCTCCTCCATTCACTCCCCAACCCAATTTAGCTGGCTTTTGCACCGCCCCCTCCCCCCACCTCACTTAATTGAAACTGCCTCTCTGGAAGATCAGAAACGATTTCATTACTCCATATATTCCTTGACATCCACTCTCTTTTTTTGTGAAATTATATCATATATGCACAAGTGTATATGATATACATACATAGTTTAAGAATAACAATGTTGCATCACCCCCTTATAAATATGACATGATTAGTAAATTTGAAGCACCTTGTGAAAGAGAACAGTGTGAGGTCGACCTTTAGCAGACCTGCTTATACTCCATGCTGAAGCCCTTGAAAGCCTCCCAGGCCCTCCATCACCCAGACCCCCCTGTAGACCATCCATCTAGAACCTCCTCTCCTGCTGAGATGGGCCAGCTAATTTATCCGGTCAGGGATCAGAGTAGTCTCTGGGACTAATGGAAAAGCTATAAGCCTCTCTCAAGTCTGAGCTTTTATAAACAAGTTCCTGCCTTTGTAGTTGGCCTGCAAGTGACTCAAGGCCAACCAGAGGGAGACCTCTCATATTTAACTTAAAAGTGATGGCCATAGTAGGGATCCTATAGTCTGCTGCTATTTACAGTCCAGTTTAGTCCAGTCTCCTGAGATACCATGTGTTACCCCATAGAGAAATGAATTGGGCCATCTTTCATTTCAATTTTGAGTGTTACAAAACTTTCTGTATGGCTTTTATGTTATTATAGAAGAACTCTAGTTACCTTATCTTAGATTCATGCTTTTTAAGGCATCTTCTAAACATCAGCCTTTTGTATATTCAGTGTGAGCTAAGCTGGCCTCTGAAGAAATCAGTGGGAAGTATCAGTGTATCATTGAACCTGCGTTAGGGTTATATCTGCTTGGTTTATTTAGTGATCTGATTCTTAAAAAGTGTACATTCGATTTATTGATGTGTTCATATTAATTAAAATCCCCAAAGCTAGCTACATCTACTGAAGACCAGACATTAAAAGGAATCGACTTTAAAAACTGTCCTGTTTTGAAAATATTTTTAAAGAGATTTGAAGCTAATTATAAGGGAGATTTCACAGTCTACCAGTTCAGCAGACTTTCTAAGAGTATGCAGCAGTGGGGACATCTTCTGGAGCTTTTATAGAAGTGGTCGTTTCTCTCAGAAATCCCTCTGGAGAGCTTCAAGGTAAAGTCTGGGCGTATCCCTCCAACTGCTCACCTCACAGCAAAACTCTTTGTGGGAACTCACTTCAAGGGCAAGTTCAACTGTGTCTTGCTTTTCTTTATCTAGATATAATCAGGATGGGTCCCTCTTCTTCTAAAGAAAGATTCTAGGAAATACATTGTATCCTCTTTATGTCATGGATTCTAATTACTTTTAAAATGAAAAAGCCTACTCTGTGAGTCACTGTCATGGGCATGGCATGGCATGACATAACCACGGAGAAGCCCTCACCTGTTGACCAGGTAGACTATCCAGTATAGTTGGTAAGAGTGTGAGCTTTGGAACCAGGGTAATTTAGCTGAGCCACTCGCTCTCCGAATCTCAGTTTTGTCGTCTGAAGACTGAGGGCCATCATAGTACCATCTCACCTGGCTGCTGTGAAGATTTAATTAGGCAGTTCTTATTCAGTGCTAAAGGTAATACCTGGTAGAGAATAAGTGATGAATAAGTGTTGGCTGCACTTACTTAATTAGGGCCTGTTTTATTCCATTCAGGCCACTACAACAAAAATACCAGCAACTGGGCAGCTTATAAATAACAAACACCTCTTTCTTACAGTTCTGGAGGCTGGAAAGTCCAAGATCATGGTACAAACAGATTCGATGTCTGGTGAGGTCACACCTCCTGGCTCATAGATGGCATCTTTTTGCTGTGGATTACATGGCAAAAGGGACAAGCTGGACTTCTGGGGTCTCTTTGATAAGGGCACTTATCCCAATCATGAGGGCTCAGCCCTTGTGACCTAATGACCTCATCACCTCCCATAAGCCCTCCCTCCTAATACCATCTCCTTATGGGTTAGGATCTTGACATATGACATTTGAGGAGACATAAACATTCAGACTATTGTAGTACTCTCACTTTAGCACTGCTGTTTGTGACCTTCTTGCCACCATCTTCTGAGTGACTCTCATTAGAAACGTACTGGTTGCTTTTCAGTATTCTGACTCCAAGTAAATCAAAACTCTCCAGTCAGGAGTCAGGCGTGAGCAGTTCTTAAAGTCCCACAGGTAATTCCAATGGACAGCTACAGTGAGAATGACTGTTCTAGAAGCTCCATTGCAACTCCTTTTGAGAGCCTTTAAAAATACAATTTTTGCCCCCTAAGGTCTGAGTAACGTGAGTTTCATCTACTCGATTATGTCCCACCAACTTCCACCTTGGTACAAGCGGCCAGTTGGGAGCGTTCTGGGACATAATAAAGTCAAAGCCTGAGGCAGGCTGCTCTCCGTGATGGGTATCTAGCTGCCGATCTCCTCCCTTTCTCATGTGGCCGAGCTAGAACGTGCCGGTGGGGAAGGCACTGAGCCAGCCCCATCCATTTCCATCTGTCGTTCGCTTCCCATTGTGCAAGGAGCAGCAAGTGTAAGACCACAAAGCCAGGCAACAAAGGCAGAAACATGGCTAGGACGTTGTGTTTACGCCCAGAGAGACTCAGGAATTTGCCCACTTTTAATGTGATTTAAAGTGATAATTATAATCTCCCTTTAGACGCAGGAATCAGGCTTTTGTAATCTGAAGCAGGTTTGTGATGTGTAGTCAAAGGAAGAGAGGGAGGGGAAGGGGGAGAGGGAGGGGCTAAAGAAAATAATAGAAGCAGAAGATCGCTGAGAGGAATCACAGGAATGTAAAAAACTCCTGATAAGCTCTAACGAATAAAGATGAGGGGTTTGCTCAAAGTGGCCCACAGATTATAAGTCAAAAGCAGTGGCGATGTTAGGTACAGTTGTAGGGGAAAACATCTCAACAATGAAATTAATTATGCTGAATAGCACATACTCCTACCCTTGGATTGTTGAAAACTCAAACTGGACCTCAGAACCTAGGAGCATAGAAAGGATCCCAGTGGCTGCTATGGGTCGTTTCTCATTTTGCTATCAAAATGGCAGGGCTGAGGGAGGAGCTTAATTATGAAGGATCTCTGAAACCACACTAAGGAGTCGGCTTTTTCCTCTGGAAAACGGAGGGTCTTCATAAAGGTTTAAAATGAGGAAATGAAATGATCAGAAAGTTCACTTGGGCTGCAGAAGGGAGCATGGATTAGAAGGGGACAACCCCAGAATGACCAGAACTCTGAGCCATATTGTAAACAGTGATGGAAAACATAGCCCAATGGGCTGTTTTCTATTTTATATCATTTATACAAAAACAAAAGTCAGGAAGCTCACATAGAAAACAGTGTTAGAAATCCAGACAAAAGGTAATGGCAGCCTTCGCCGAGGTGAAATGGAGATGCAGCGGAAGTTCCAGTGCTCGTGAAGAGGTGGAATGGCAGGACCACGCCCTGGGCTGAGGGTCCCGTCCTGAGGTTCTCTTCCCGCTGCCCCTCCCCAGCCCGTCGTGAGCAAGGCTGAGTAGCTGGCTAGACAGAAGGGATGGGAATAAGAGAATAGTGGAGGAGACAGTGGGGGCTGCCACAATCAGAGCCGTCAGTCACCTGTGTCCCCCCTACATTTGCTGTTCATGCTTCGGAGCCTCTTCTGCCCAGTGCCAGGAAGAAGAGGTGTGTGAGAACAGTGAAAACAAAGTGGCAGGAGGAGGGTCAGCACTCCTCCCATCCCGTGACTGTTGTCCCAGCAGCTGCTGTCCCCACTTCCTGTCATGGCTGCCTCCACTGCTGGCCATCACCAACTCTCAAGTCATTGCTTCTGCAGTCTTCATCATCATCATCATCATTGTCCTCATCACTGTCCTTATCATCACCATTTCCTTCCATTTGGCATCTACACACACTCTTCTAAGACAGACTTCTCACTTGTCCCTGAAAAATCCAGGTTCTCTCAATCTTTTTTCCTTTATAGATACTTTTCCCTCAGAGTATGCATCCTTTCCACTCTTCACCTAAAATATGCCACTCTTCCTTCCAGATACAGGTAGACTATCTCCTCCTTTGTGAAGACTTCCCCATGCATCTGCAGAAAGTTGGTCTCTCCCTCTTCTAAACTCCAATAGACTCTTCTCTCATCTGAATGCCAGAAATGATGATCATTCCCACCAACCCCAACACAAGAATAGACCATGTGCATTGGACATTTACTATGACCCAGGCACCCTGCTGAGTTCTTTAGGTGAACTAAACCTCACAACAATCAGATGAGCAAGGTTCTGTCACTAACACCAGGTCACATGGTGTGTAAGCTGGGAAGTCAAATTCAAACCCAGGCCATCTGACCCCACAGCCTTGTTCTGAGCCACTGTGCACTCTGCACCTCTTGCTCCTGGAGCATTTGTACCTTGACTTATACCTGCTCCTCGCTCTCTGACTCTGATCCCCTGGCCTCTGAGTCCCTCGAAGCAAGAATTGGCTCTCTCTTATTTGGAATCATACGGTGCCACAGTGGATTTCCTAGAAACATAACCTAGGTGGTGATTCTTGGGCAGGGGATTTATTGAGGGAGGCTCTCAGGAGAAACTATTAGAGTAAGAGACAGTATGGAGTGGAGGGAAAACCATGGGAAGATGCGATTTCAGAAGAAGTCTCACTTCTGCCTGAGCCCACGGGGAGCTCTGGAGTGTGATTGCATCAGAGCTTGTCCCACGCAGAGACAAGGAGGCTGGGCCCTTATGGCCCTCACTCTTATCAAGCAATCCTTGCCTACAGCTCACACCCTAATGGTTGGAAGGACATAACCTGCAGGCAGCTCTAGCCAGGGCAGTGCTCCAGAGAAAGGTGCAGCCAACACCCACAGCACCCAGGGGATGGGTGCACCATTCTAGTGAAGGAGACCTAGAGAGCTTAACACCAGTATCTGCTATAGTCGTAACTGCAAGAAACACACACACACACACACACGTATACATATACGTGTGTGTGTGTGTGTGTGTGTGTGTGTGTGTGTGTATAACAGCATATGAGCCAAACAAAACATACCCGTAGGATCTTTTATCCAGCCCATGGCTGTTTTCACCCCCTGTAGTGGACACACCCAGAACGCAGGTCCAAATGAACCAATGAATTTGAAGTCATCATGTCAAGTCCAAGGCTTCTTCTCCGTTTATGAGACCTTGGCTACACTGCAGAGGCTTGAGCAGATGTCCAACACACACCATTCCATCTCTAAATATCATCTGAACTACAACACGAAAAATTAACTAAAATGCAAACATGTTCTTCAAGGTTTTCTTTTGATGCAGCATTGCTTCCAGCAAAGGGGGAATGGGATGTAAGAGCGGTGGACTTTTTTTCAGTTTGCAGCACAAAAGATGGTACTGATCCTAACTCACCCAAGAATAGAAAATAAAATATGAAGAAGGCAAGTGCTGAGCCCAAACCGGTGTGGCTGGTTGACAGTGTGTCTGTCACTCAGGTGGTTCTGTCACAGCTAAAGGGAGGGTTCCTTTCCTGGCTCCACCAGTGAGTCTGATGTGGGCAGCTCTGGAATTGGAGCAATATTGACTCTTTTTTTGTTGTTGTTTGCAATGCTCTCTCCTTTAAAAATAACTGAATCTAATCCTGTTTGGGTCAGCATAACAGGAAAGTAATCATCTGTTCCTAAGGGTAAAATGAAATCTGATCCAAAAATTCTACCAACATTCTATTTCAGCTTTTTGGAACAGTTTTTGATCTTAATGTTAAGTGGAAGGCTTCATTATGATAAAAGTTTCACCGTCTCCTGTGGCTCCGTCTGTCGGCAGTAGGGCTACTTCACTGGTCTCTTTGTTTCCAAAGACACCTCTCCCTTCCCAATTGCCCAGTCATCGTTGTCAACTGAGGTGCTGTTTTTCCTCAGGTCTGCAGGCATTCTACAGCTCTGTATTTTTCCTTTACAGATATTCCCATAAGCTTTTTTTTTTTTTTTTTTTCCGTCAGTACAACATCCCGGAGGGATGCAAATGTCGAATGAGAGAGTGCTATTATGTGGGGCAGTGATCCAGCAGAGTCTCCCCAGGCGTTTCCACTGACCTGGGGTGATTTAATAAGTGCTCCGAATCACACTCTGCTGATTTTCACTGTCCCTAGCTGGCAAGGCTGAGTGATAGCCCCATATTAATTATCAGCTTCAGTCCTTAGCTGTCATGTTGCCATTCCTACCCATGGCAGGTCCTAAATCTGGCTGGATATTAGAATCACCTGTGAAGACTGTTAAACATCTAAATCCTGGGCCCTACCTGAGACCTGCTCAATCAGAATTTACCCAAGGATGAGGTTCAGTAATCTTTATTTTAATGAGCTTCCCATCACCCAGCCCAACATGGGTCCTGTGCCCAGAACAGTGTGGTTTATAGCAACTTTATTCGGCTGGAAACAGCCATGGTGTCCATCAACAAGAAGATGGATAAACACACTAGTCATCCATACTATGGAATACGGCTCAGGGATAAAGAACAGAGTACTGCTCACAGTAACATAGATGAATCTAAAAACAATCTGCTGAGTGAAAGAAGTCAGACACGAAAGAATACATATTTATAATTTCATTTATATGAAACTTTAAGCATATCTAATCTATAATGATATAAAGCAGATTTATTTGTTTGGTGTAGGGGTTGGGGGATGGACTGGGTAGGTACAGAAGGGAACTCTTTAGGGTGATGGGAATATTCTGTGTATGTAATATGGTAGTGGTTACACAGGTATATGTATTTGTAAAAACTCATCAAACTATATGCTTAAAATGAGTGCATTGTGTATATAAATTATGCCTCAGTAAAAAAACGATTTATTAGGTGATACTTAATATAGCAGAAATCATGAAGTTGATAGAAGAATGCCCAAAGTTTAGTAAATGGTACTCAGGTACATGATAGAGAGTAGACAGTATCCTAAGAGAAATGCAGACAAAATGCTGTGAAACTTAAGAGGGAGGAAAAATTTTTTCAGTGGCAAAATGGGACAGTGTTGGGTTCTTTATATAATAAGTAACATTTCTGTGGAGCCTCTGAGAAAAAGTAAAGTACATATGGGGCCAGAATGAATATATAAGTGAAATTGGGTTGAAATGAATATCACGGGCCAGAGATAGGGGAGGGGAGGGGTCCTTTAAAAGCTACATGCACCCTGAGGGAAACAGGAAGAATAGGGGAGACCCCACCACTTTGGCCTTTGTGACATTTAAAGGCCTTTCCAGTCATCAAAACCAGGATATATGGGCTTTAGCACCAGCTGGTACAGTCACTGATTCCCCCTCTGTCCTCTGCTCAGAGAACTTGACTGGCAGCAGAGCAAACCGGCAGGGCCAGGACCAGGGTGAAGCAGTCGCAGCACCGAGCACGACCATGGTGGGAGGCAGGGTCACGTAGAGGCTCACATGTGTGCAGAACCAGAGAGCGAGTGCCTCATCCTAGTCCTGGCCTTGCTTTCTGGTTATCTGGGAGCAGGATCCCCGGCATCTGTTCATTCATAGCCATGCGTGAGTGCTTGCTCCATTCCAGGCACTGTATTAGATGCCATAGGAGATACAGTGTCCTCAGCGAGCTCACAGTCTAGCAGGGACGGGAGAAATAAGTGTGAGAGGGGAAGCCCAGGGGCTGTGAGTGCTCATAGGAGAGATACTGGGCCCAGACTGGGCGGGGTGGTCAGCAAATTTTTAGGAGAAAGTGAAAACTCAGCTAAGATTGAAACAAGGGAAGGTGTTCCCTTCTGGACCTGCTTGTTCTAAAATTTGGAACTTGGCCTTAGAGACCAAGAGCCCACCCAGGCACTGACTTGCAACAGCTGATGTGACTGTGTCTTCCCATGCCTTCGTAGATTTGTGACGTGGCCAAGGGAGCCCCACAGTGCCCTCCTGTCCCAGATGGAGTCTGTCCCAGGAACCTCAGCATCCGCCAGCTCGCCACCAGGCCCAGCAACAGAGTCCTCTGAGGTCAATCTAAATGATTTTGTTAAGTAAGTGCAAATGCAAAGCCAGAATGAATTTTTTTAAATAGATCCTTCTCTCTGCACTGATTTACATTTGCAAACTCATCCCTCATTCATCCAGCCGCTCACCAGTCAACAGTTTAATGAAAGCCTTCTGTGTTCGGCCCTGGACTAGGCATCTGGGATACAGAATTGAAAGTCATCTTTGTTCTCAGGAGGTCATAGGCTTCAGAATCCTGGAGGGCTGAGCCCTTCCAATTATGTTGTGTCTCCATCTGCCCAAGGTCTACAGCCAGGATCAGGTCAAGGGTAGCAGGCAGAAAAAGACACGACAATTGGTCAAACATTATATCCTCACAATAAATGTCACAATAAATGATGAAGCTTAACATTGAGCACTGGGGGCACATCAAATTGTCTGAAGAATCACTAGAGCGTCCTAGAACTTGTTAAGTCGGCCATGGGCTTGATAGGCCACAAAAGAAGAGTTGGGGCCTATAGAAAATTGACCACTTTGATGCCCGAGAAAGGCGTCCCTTGATTGAGAGCCACACTTGCTCTGTGGGGTGCAGTGGGGCAAGGGGAGGAAGACAGGGCTGTTATGATGAAGACTGTGTTGTGATGGCTGCCAAGTGAGTGATTCTCCACATTTCATTAAACTCCCCAGGACTATCCTTGTGGATGAAGAGCTGGGGTCCGAAGAGAGAGAACCGAAAAAAACAGAAGTGCCCGCCATTGTCATCACAGATGTACGGTTTCCTTTCCCTAGGGCGGGTTGGCAAGTCCATGGTCCTTTCCATAAAACAGAGGCAGAACCAGAAGCAGAGTAGCAAGTGCAACACTGGGGTTTGGCTGTGACGAGGCTGTGAAACTTTATCCGGGTCACTTCCCAACCAAACACCCACAGAGCCTCAGGAAGCAACCATGGTAGGAGGCAGGGTCACGCGCCCACACACCTTGACAGGTGGATTTTCTCTGAAATGGAAAAGCCACTTAACCTCTAAACCTTGGTGATCTCGTGTTCTTCTCAACCTCTGGATAGGAACTACAAAAGGAGAAATATTTTCCTCAATAATTTCATAGTAAAAACAAAGAGGAAATCAAGAGTTTACAAATTCATACCCTTAAATTCTCCTAGAGTGATGGCCTAAGTAAATCATGGGATATCGAAAGATTTGTGTACAAAGATGTTTGTTGTAATACTTTAGAAACAGCAAAAACAAGTTTTTTAATTATTGTATGTACATACTGATATATAATCTTTTAAAACAGGGTTTGTCTCAGTAGTGGTATAGTGGGAATAAACAAGCATTATCACACTTTGTAGGTAGGCGTATGAATGGGCATAGCCCCTATGACATACAGTTTGTCAAGTGTATCAAAATTTAAAATGAACAGTCCTCTGCTAGGATATTATTCTTCACCTTTACATTTACAGAAAGACATGTAACTATTCTTGTATACTGCAGCTTTGTTAGTAAAAGCAAGAAAAATGGGAAACAACTCTACCAATAGGAGACTGATTGGATAAGCTAAATTACATCTGCACAAAGCAATACTATGAAACTCTTTTGCGGAAAATGACAAGGTTCTTTACATACTTTTTGGGAGCAATCTCCTATATTAAGTATGTTTGTGAAGAATGTTTAGTCCCACGGGGAAGCAACGCTCATGTTACAGTGTCAACTGAAAAATCAGAATACAAATAAATATACATATATACACACATATATACATATATCTACAATATAATCTCATGGTTGATTTGTATTTCTCTTTTCGAACCTTTCTGTATTTTCCACATTTTTTAGAATGAGTATGTATGTGTGTATAAAACATTTATCTTTTAAATGTTAATTCTTTTTTTCTATTTTCAAAAGAGGTGTCATAGAAAACTCAAGAGTACAGAAAAATGAAAGCAAAAATTCTCAAAATCCCACCATTCATAGAAACCTACTATTGAAATTTTAGTAACCTTCCAGATATATCTATTTGCATATGCAAATCTCTGAATGAATTTACACACGCTCACATTTTTAGGTGTGATACATAGACATATGTAATTTTACATAAATGTAACTACTTTATCGCTCAATAATATGTTTTGCACATAATTTCTGGTTTATAAATATGCATCGCATCATCCCCATGCACAGAATGTCAGACACACTTTAAAATGATCCCCTATTGATAGATAGACATTTAGCTTGTTTCCAGAGTTTTACTATTATAAATAACGCTGCAGTGAACATCCTCGTACAGCCATTTTCGGTGCTTGTCCAATTATCTCTATAGGAATAGGTACTACAGACATACCTCAGAGATATTGAGGTTCGGTTCCAGATCACCACAATAAAGCAACTGTCGCAATAGAGAGATTTTTCAGTTTCCCAGTGCATATAAAAGTTACGTTTACACTATATGCCTATTAAGTATAAAACAGCATTATGTCTTTAAAAAGTCAATGTACATACCTTAATTTAAAAATGCTTTATTGTTAAAAAGTGTTAACCTTATCATCTGAGACTTCAGCAAGTCATAATCTTTTGGGTGGTAGAGGGTCTTACCATCAATTTGTAACAAACAAGCAGTATCTGCAAAGCGCAATGAAGTAGACTGTAATAAAATGAGGTATGCCAATAATTTTAAAATATATACAACACACTTCATTTTTCTGTATGCGATGGGGAGGAACACATCAATGACCCAGTATGAGCACTTGCTAGCTTTCCTCACACCTCTAATTTCTAGGAATTAAAAGTGAACTCTGCTGAAACAGAAAAAACAAACCAGAGCCAGGTGGAGTTTCAGGAATCCCTGTGGATATTTGAACAGGAGGAAATGCTTTCTATTGGGATAGAAGAAGTAAGTAACGCCCCATGGACCCTAAAGTCATCGATACTAACTCTTCTTTCACGTGCCCCAAGTTAGAAATTTAAATCTTGCCAGAGCGCTGTTACTGCCATGACCATCATATATTTTCAGGGTGCTGGGCTAGTCACCTTTCATGGACTCAGACAAGTTAAAGTGAGGAATTAATCTGTAAATTGACTGAACTTTAACTTACCTTTTGCAGGCCCTTCATCCTGATAGATGCTCTCATGTAGAATGACTTTCTCTGCAGGTGTTTGACATTTTGCCCCTCTATGGAGTGCTGCAGCCACACAGCAGCCACCAGATATCTTTCACCTTCTACGGACACTGTGACGTCGTCGCGCAGGCTAAAGCTCTGTGCGAAGTGGAAGGAGGGCCCACCTACGAGATAATACTGAGGGGAGAAGCATCCCTGGTCAACTATTCCTTCGACACCAAGGACATTGACTACGGATTACAGGTACTGCCAGCCACCAGGAGATTTTATGCTTTTATCATTGTCCTTGTTCTCTCTGGGAACCCATCATCCATCTTTGATCCCTCTCCTGCCTCCCTAACCCTGATCATCCTCCCACTGCCAACTGTTTGCCAGGCATTTTCATTTGCTTTTCTCACTGCCTCCTGAAATTCAGCTTGTTAGACGCTAAAATTTGCATCTTCCCTCTCAACCCAGAAGCCCATTCCAGCTTCTTCGTTGTGGAGCACTACTACCTTCTCAGTCCCTCAAGTTTACCATCTCCAAGGCATTTGCCACTGCACTGTCTCCTTCGCCTCCCCACATCCTTACAGCATCCATGGTTTGCCGATTCTTCCAGCAGGATCCCTCTGGGTCAGTTTTCCCTTCCCATTGCCACTGTGGTTATCACGCTACAGAGGCTCATCGAATCATGCCTAAATTATTCCAGCAGTTCTTCTCAGACTGTAATGTGCGTACAGCCACCTGAGAATCGTATTCAAGTGCAGATTCTGATTCAGTGGATCCAGGGTGGAGCCGGAGAATCTGTATTTCTAACAAGCTTCCCACTGATGCTGCTGCTGCTGATCCAAGGACCCTATGGAAGCAAGGAGTTAAAACCCATTCTCAGCTCCTACTCCTAACCCATCTAAATGTCATTGTCAGATAGATTTTCCCCAAATTGCATTTTCATCCCATCAGTTCCTGAACACTAACCCCAGCAGCATTTGGGAAGGCAATATAGTGTTGAGAAAAGAGCATCATTTTATAGTCAGAAAAATTGGGATATTATCCTGGTTTTACTTCCTACCGACTGTGTGACCTTGGGCACATCACCTAACCTCTGCAAGCCTCGGTAACCCTCATCTATAAAATGAGCATGTGATGGCAATGCCTATCTCACCAGGTGGTTGTGCTTACTTAAGTGTCAGGTCAATACTGTGCCTGAGTCAGAGAAGGCCTTCAATCATGGGTCTCTTTCCCTGTCACCCAGAGGATCAGAGCCATGTTTCTCCATGTGGGTGAGGACATCCTAAGCTCCTCTCTTAACTGATGCTCCTTACATTAAACTTTGTTTCTCATAATTCCCCATTATAGCCCAGTCATTCATTTGTGACCAGGCCGGTTTACCCACTGGCTCTAATGCACCCCAGCCCTTCCTGCCTCCACATTTCCTCTTATATTATCCCACTCATCCTCTACCCCACCAGCCTCAAACCTATGCATACCATAAGATCCAACTCTTCACCATCCCTCCATTATCTTTCTCTTACTTTACATGCTCTTGAGATTTAAGTTTAGTCTTTCCCGTAATATAATGTACCTTCTAATTTTTGCTTTGGAATAATTGTCAGCTAATTCTATGTCTGTACCTTCTCTTTCCAATTTGGTTTTGTATTATATACTCAGAGACATCTCCTACCAAATTTTAATGGGGGTTATATCCCCATTATATAGCTACTGCAGGTATAATTACTGAATTGTGTGTGTATGTGTGCATGTGTGTTCATAGGTTAAAGATTGTGCCTTAAAGCAAATCCACTCAACATCTATCGAGACCTTGTTTATTGCATTGACCAAATAGAATTCTCTTTCATTCCTTATCTGCAGGGTCCTTTGGGCAATTGGTTCTGGCTCCACTCAGAATATATTCTTTGAAGCAGCTCTTCCTTGCCCTAGCTTGTCTTAAGAACCCCCGAAGTAGCTATTGTGAATGTTGGACCTTCTGGTTAGCTGCTTAATTATGTTAGCAAAATCTCAGGAAAAAGAACATGTCTGGCCTATTGTTTCCATGTCTTTCCATGTAAATAGAAAAATTCATTCTAGAAAATTCTAAACTCAAATCTTATTTAAAAACAAAAAACAAAAAACAAATCTTCTTGGTATAGAAAAGCTTACTTTAAGATCCTCTCCCCTGAGTTCTTTGTGGTGAAGAAACTTTGTGCTGAAGAAGTTTAGGGTTAGACACTCACCCCACAGCCACACTAAACTACAGTAATTGTCAGAACTAAGGTAGAGCAGGTTTCCAGGGTTTAGTGCTCCTCCCACCCCATAGGCACCTTTTTATGATACTAAAATGGGAATTGGCTACGTCTACATCATGAAAAATAAAATCCATGTCTGGGAGGCACGTTTGTCTAGCCACCTCTGTCGGGATGGTGATGGCACCCCGAAGCGTGGATGACGGAGAGGTCACTCCTCTCCCCCTTCTCCTGTCAAGCTGTTTGACCACGTCACAGAGAATGAAATCACGCTGAAGAACACTGGGAAAGTCGGCTTCGAGTTCAAGGTTCTGACTGACTGCCAGTCTTCACCAGACAACCTTGTGCCTGGAGTGCCACTCATCCTGCCTCTCTCAGTAAGTAGCCTTCCCGTGCTGGCCAGGTGGCCGTGACTGGAGGAGCCCAAATTCAGAACTACAAGCTGCACTCCAGAGGTATTTCAGATTACACTAAATGTCCACTGCTAGGATTATGGGTGTGATTTTTTTTAAAGTAAAACTAAAGAGCTCTCAGAAGTAAGAAAAAGAAATAAACCTAAGCATTTCACTCATTTATTAAACAAATATTTATTGAGTCCTGCATTAGCCAGACACTGTTCAGGCACCAGGGGTACAATAGTGAACCAAACAACCTGTGGATTCTTTCCCCATAATTGTAGGAATAGTTTATTTCCACTATGTCCTCACACTTCCCTTGTAATTCCTTAAAGCTGAGGGCCTCCTCTCCACCGACTACAAATGAGCCAAATTGGTTTTAGAAGCAAATGGAGGGAGTAGTTTCTTATACATATTATGTAAACCTATCAGTTTTAAGGAAATTTCATTGAATTTTTCTCATAAAAATAATTTTTTATCATAAAAATAAATTTTGTGGGAGGAATGTGAGTGTAGAATAACCAGCATAATATGCTTTTGTGATTATCTAGACCATCAAACTGCTAGAAGCAAGAGTCCATTGTAAATTTTAAAGCTCCTTCTGGTCTTTCTGCTGTGTAGGGTTTTATCAGTTCACTTGAAGAGCAGGTGTTGAAGGTTTACTACTTACCCGGAGTACCTGAGGTCTTTCAGAGGAGTTTCCAGATACAGATTGCCCACCTAGACCCAGAAAATATCACACTGCATGGAGAAGGAATTTTCCCCCGAATCTGCCTCGATCTCCCCAGGAACCTCAAAGGTACTACTACCCACTATTGTATTTCCCCACTGGAGACAAAAGATGCATTTTAGCTTTGCTTCTTTGAAGGTTAATGACTACTCGCATTATTTGCTTAGCAGTCCCCACTAGTTCCCTTCAGTGTTATTCCTCAATTGCAAAAAAAAAGTCAAGAGTTAAAATTGACTTGGTGACTAGAATTTAGTGAGACAACATCTGGCCATGGCAGTCCCAAATTAAGACCCCCTAGCCAGTTTTGCCATCCTTGAATTATTTATAAACATCAGGAAATTGCACTTTCGAAGGCCTTTTCTTTTGGCACATGTTCCTTCCAGCTATAATCTCTCCCTGAGTTTTCCTTTCCCAGTAGCACACTCACAGATGGCCGTTGAGAACAGGAAAGCTGATTTTACTGCAAGGAGTACAATTCTCAAAATATAAACAGCACTGAAAGACAACCAAGGTTCTGACCCCTTATTTTGGCATCACAGAGGTTGGAGGCTAATTTAGACAGTTGCTGTCTGCTTATACATCTAGCCAAGGCTTTCATGATAACACCTGGCCTCCAGAGCCATTGCTCTGCACCAGCATATCTCTGTCCTGGCAGATCCTAGAGCTCAGCTGAACAGCTCTTTTAGCCATAGACTCTCTCTGGCTCTTTCTTGCTAGACAAAGGTCAAGAGAATCTTCTCACTCTTATTTGTAAATCCCTCGTCAAGCTCTTTGAAATCCACATTTCCTAAACAGCTTCAGACTAAGCCCTCACACCTCAGCCTTTCCTCCTAGCCATTCCCCAGAGTCACGAACTCAACTGTTGATAATCATCTATTAAATGCTAATTGTCTGCTCCCTGAAAATATGAACACAAATGTTAGCAAATCTAAGACTGACACACTCTAGCATCTAGAGTTCCAGCTAGACAGAAGCTAGTCCAATTCCACATATAATTGTCAGGAAGGCACACCTTTACCTGGCCATTGAAAACTGGGCACCCAGCTGGCCTCTTAAGGCAGAAACGGGGTTTGGCCAGTGCAGGGCTTTAAAAGAATTTACATGTGAAGACCATGAGTTGGGTCTTCTGTGCTCCACTTCCCCTGCAGTCCTAGTGCTCCCTATTGTTTCCTAATAGGCACTGTAATTACTTCGCAGGCCTTACCCACTCACGCATTTGAATTTGCATTGCTTTCTGGTGAACTTGGGTATCTGAAATCTCTCCTCCAATTGCCTACCCTCTCCAGTTCAGGGGATTGTAACGTATTTAGTTGTAATTAAAGCAACGTGACCTCAAATGTTCTTTTTGGTCATTGAGACTTCATAAACACAACAACTAATTTAAAGAGTGACCATTCATCTGGGCTTGTCCTGCATGAGGGGTTTCCCAGATCAGCCAGTTGTCGGTGCTAGAACTGGGAAAGTGCCAAATAATTTGGGATCCACTTGGTCACCCTACGAGTGATTTAGGATGTTCCTGCCATCAAGTTTTTGAGAATCAGCTGGTAGCTCACTAAAGCATAATGTCATTAAACGTAGTGAGGTCTCTGATACAAAGTCAGCTCACTCACAAATTATCTCACCCTGTAAATCAAAGAAAACATAGCAGAGGAGATACCAAAAGTTTACTTCCTTTCTCACTTGATTTACCCTTAGCTAAGAGTCTGTGTTTATGGCATAATTCATATATTTCTAACCATCCTGACATCTTTTTCTTTCCAACCCCCACAGGAAATGAAAAGTATGAAACCTTCTTGAATCAGGCCAGAAAAAACCTAGAAAAAGAGTGCAACAAATACAAAATGTTCCATCACTTTGAGACAACTGAGGAAATGCCTGAAGATGAGTCTTTTGAGGTAAGACTAGCCTCACTCTGCACAGAATGTATGTGGCAGAAGGACAATATGTGCAAAGGCCCCGGGGCAAGAAGGACATGGTATTTCTGAGGAACAGAAAGATAAAGAAAGATATAGCTAAGCAAAGAAGGAGGGAGGTTAGGGAGCCAAGATGAGCCTAAAAAGGTAAACAGCCCCCTAGTGAACCTATTAAGGGTTTTGAACTTTATCCTGAGGCAACAAGAATTCACTAAGTGTTTCCACTGAGATGCGGGTAATCTGATTTTGCATCTTAAAAAGATCCTTCTGGTTGTCTTGTGGAGCTCTGAGAAGACAGGGGCATGGGGAAGATGAGAGTAGATGTGGCGAGATCAGTTACTTAAAAAGCTGACCAAATCATTCTAAATGAGAGATGGAGGTAGTGTAAACAAAGGTGGAGTCAAGAAATAGTTCCGAGATGGATAGGTCAGGGATTAGGGATTGGTTGAATATGGGGGATAAGGAGGAGGTGACCTCCTAGTGATTTGTTCAGATGGCAAAGTAAGGAAGGGGCACTCAGGAAACTGAGGAGGAGAAGCAAGTTTAGGGAGGGAGAGAGGAAGGGAGATGAGTTCAGATGGCCCATTATCACACATGAGATTTCTGTGCATCATCCAAGTGGAGATATCCGATAGGGAGTTAGAACCATTGCTGTGGACCTGGAGAGAGAGAGGGGATGGAGGACATGATTTGAGAGTCATCAGATGGTCATTTAAATCACAGGAAAAGATGCGCTTCCCTAGGAAATGTATGGGGCGATTAGGGAAGAGGAAATATTCAAAGCAGAGACCTTAAGTACCCAACAGCTAAGTGGGAGAGAGGCATAGCCAAAGGGTTCTGGAATAGTCAGGTGTATGTGATGCCTCCACGGTGGGAGCCAAGCCCAGAGGTGGTCTCTGAGGAAGGGAGGGACCCAGCTTCATAAAGGCCGCCCCTGCTATGGGATATGAAGGCAAAATCCCCAAAATGTCCTCTCTGACCATTCCTTGGAATTCCTCTTAACAGTCTATTTCTGACCTTGAAGGCTGCTTTCTCTGTGTGCTCTTCTTTTAAAATGCAAATGGACATGAGAATATTGTCCTAGGGAAGAATTATATATGTAGCTAGAGAGCCACTAGACTGGTTAAGAGGGAGGTCTAAAATGGGGAAGAGGTGTGTCACTGGGGACACTGGGAGCCCCAAAGGCCACCTGTGCTAATTTATTTTGCAGATACTGAAAGTGAACCTTAGCTCCATGGATAATCATAATAATAACAGCTACCATTTATTGAACTCTTAAACTCAGTCTGGGCCACACTATTGACCTGCATTATTATTTCATTAAATCCTCTCACAATGGGGAGAGGGAGGAGTACAGTGCCATTATCATCTTAATTTTACAGTTTTACAGCTCATAGAAGTGAAATGTATTTCCCAAGGCAAGCAGCAGAGCCAGGATTTGAATCCAGGCCTGTCCAGCTCACATTGTGTGCTTGGCCTCTGCCCCCTGCTGCCAGACTCCCCGCTGTCCATGAGGGCCGCAGTGTGTCTCGGCCTTGCTGCCGCATTCCCAGGCGTCTCCTCATCAGAGCCTTAGGACAGTGGTCTCTGGCGGTCCCTCCAGACCTGGGCTGGGGTTCTGAGAACGTGATGGCACTAGCAGAGTAAGCTAGTCCCCCCGCATAAGCCAGGGGCCGACCACTGGCGGCTCAGGAGCCAAGCGCAGGGTTGGCTTGGCTGTTGTAGACTCTAGATGACTGGGAAGGCCTGTGGTGAGGCAAGCTCCTCTCCCTGTTTGTCACAGTTCCCACCGCTCTCTGTTTTGTTATCATGGGCCACTTCACACATTAACCTTTCCTGCCTGGCCCTGGACTTCAGGTTTGGACCTTCCAGAACAGTATTTCTCAACTTTTTTTTTTACTGACACTCCCCTCAAGACATTTTTTCTCTAATACCCCATTAAATAAATTTATTAAATGTAAAACATTATCTCTTCGAAGAGTTTGATATTAAATTTTTAAATTTTATATTTTGAAATAATTCACAGGAAGTTGCAAAAAAATGTTTTTTCCAACGGTAACAACTTACATAATTATAGTATAATACCAAAAGCAGGAAATTGACATTAGTACTAGCTACAGAGCTTATTCAGATTTCACCAATTTTATGTGCACTGGGGCGTGTGTGTGTGTGTGTGTGTGTGTTTAGAAGTTTTTCATATCTGTAGATTTGCATAACCACCACAATTAAGATACTGAATGGTTCTGTCATCACAAGGATCCCTTGTGCTTATTGGGGAAATAGAATTAAAAACAAAATCTCCTTCCAATCCAGAAAAATCTCCCCGGAAAGGTAGAAAAGAAAGAAAACAATTTTATTATTAAATAATTATTTAACCAGAATGTGATCCTTATCACAGGCAGTCCACTAAGAGATTGCAAAGACAGAAAGAAATCTCAGCCTTTTATATAGCCAACCAGATACAATCCAGTACATACTTGTTCTCATAGTGAACAGTAATCCTTAAGAACTATAACTGGTCCCCAAATTAGAGGACTTGACAATACCACTTGTCATATATAGTTCATCTTATATTCCCATGGTAATTGTGGTGACCATCTAGACTGTCTTCATCCAAAGGAAATTGGCTTCATCCAAAGGCAACCAGACTTCTCATTTTTTTATGACAGAGCCCTCTGAAGTTAGGCTCCCACCCTTCCACAAAAACTAGGCAATAGGGCTCTATTGTGCTTGATGATTACATACAAGAGATGGTTCAGATCCTTGGGAAAGACACTCTGGATTGTAAAGCTCACCAGAGGCTTATGATATAGCCTGTAAAAAGATTTATATACATTTCAAAGAGACAGAGAAAGAACTTACCAGTTTTCTAAAGTAAATGCTCTAAGAAAAGGGAGTGAGAAGTCTCTTCCCTTGTCAACAGGGAGAATCAAGCCTATTGTTTTCAATCTGTATTTGCCCTTATGCGCTACTCCTTTAGCCACATCCACCCCTAATCTCCCCATCCCTTGCCCCCGGCAACCATTAATCTATTCTTCATCTTGTTATATAAATCTTGTTATATAAATTATACTGTGTGTAACCTTTTGAGATGGGCTTTTTCATTCAGCATGATGCCCTTGAGACCCATCAATATCAATGGTTCGTTTCTTTTTACTGCTGAGACTATTCATGGTATAGATGTACCAGTTTGCTTCCTCCACTCCACCCCCCATGAATATGTTAATACCACAGATAGATTGTTTAGGTACTGTGGCCTTTTGGAGGGCCACAAACCATTGCTATAGCTAAGATTTTTTTGCCCCTCTACGAACCAGTTTTCGCCCCGTTAGAAGTGGTATTGTCACATTGAGAATGCCTGTTTTAGAAGAATTTGCTCACTTGGTCTTCTCTCTTGCTCCAATTAAATGCTCAGCTCCAGATGGAAGTAGAGCGACTTATAGTTCAAAGCTATGCCTTAGAACATCAGAAAACAGTCATCCCCAACCCCACAGAGGACGTCAGCCATCGGAGTCGCCGCAGACTGGCCAAGTGAGTGCCCTCTGTGTTGTGCTTGTTTTAAAGTGTAGCAGAGCCAGCAGTGCTGCCCACCGGACCGTCGATCACCTCAGAATGCAATCCGCTGGCCTCTTGTAGCTGCCATCCGCTAGCATCCAGCCAACCAGGCAGGTCTCTGCCTGTTAAAATCAGAAACGTCTGGCTTTGTCCATGCGCAGCCTGGTTTCAGGTTCACGAGAGCACGTGCTAAATGTGTTTTGAGATAATGTCTGAAGCAGCAGTGAGGACATCTGGGGGAAGTGTCTTGTTCCTAGTCTCCATTTGGGGGCCATTAGTTGTTCTCAGTTCTAGAATATAGCATTGTGCACAGGAGGTGGAAGAGAGCCTCACTCTCTCTCACTTTCGGAAAAGTGACTGGTGAGAAGAGCTTGTTAAACCGTTTCAGAATCCAGCTGCCAGAGTATATCCTGGACTTTGGCTACATCATCCTTGGCGACGTCCGAAACCATATCATCAAGATCACCAACACCAGTCACTTCCCAGTGTCCTTCCATGCAGAAAAGCGTGTCCTTCATGACACAGGTAACCAGACTGAGGATACCCTTCCCCACTGCACCTTGTCATTTCTAACAAAGCCATCTGTACCGTCTTTCTGGAGTAGTGTCTCTGCATCTTCTGGGATCAGCCAAAAGAATTATTGGGCCATTAATCAGTTCTTTACATGGCCATCCTGCCCCAGAGGGGCTCTGTCTAAAGCAGCTCCTGTTTGCTGTTCCTCTTTTCCACAAAGAATTTGGTTTGTCTTGGTCCAGGCTTCAGTACTGAGCTAGATCGTGTAAAGCACCTGCCTTACTGTGAAACGGAAACATTTGAAGTGAGATTTGACCCACAAGGGACCAATCTTTCTGTTGGAAACAAAGAAGTCATTCTGCCCATCAAGGTAAGATGTACTGTGGGGCCCAGCCGACCCTCCCCAGCCTCTACCTCTGCTCATCCATCACCCTGGGTTGGTCCAGCTACTATTTCAGAACCGCGATCCTCCCCCCAACCCCATGCTCTGTGCTAACAGCAATTTTATGCACACTCTAGGTGGTTGGAGGGCCCACAGTTCACATCTGTCTCCAAGCCAAGGTGATCATTCCCACTATGACACTGTCCTGTGGAAAAGTGGAGTTTGCCACAATCCAGTGTGGACAGTGCCTTGTAGAGACCGTGCAGCTTTCCAATCACCTCCAAGTCCCTTGCGAATGGTTTGTCCACCACCATAAGCCATTTAACAAGGTGAGTGGGTTGTGGCCCACGGGTCCCCTTTTTTCCATCTCCATTTCAGCCAGATTGGTAATTCTAGGCATTCACTCTCCTCATTTCACTCTCCTGCACAAAGATTTTCAGTAACAACCGCTGTCTCTTAAATAAAATCTAGTTCCTTAGCTCAGCCCTAAAAGATAAATCAGGCCATGCTGTCTGGCTCATACCTTATTCACCTGGGTATCCCTGGTGTCCATACATTCCCTCATTAAATGTAGGCTGAGTGAATAGAGGTTGGAAAAGGCAGTTTTCCATAGATGATGATCTAATTGTCTAATATTCACTAACCAGCTGGAGAAACACATGCCAAAGTACTTAAGGCGGAAACTACATGCTGAATTAAAGCCAAAGACACGAATCTTTGAGATCCAGCCTACTTCTGGGATCTTGGATCCTGGTGAGAGGTCCAATGTACAAGTGAAATTCATGCCTAAAGAAGAGGTAAGCTTTAAAGAAACGTGGTTTCATTCAGGCTTTCTGAATCCCTTTGAGCTTTACTCCAATTCCTTGCTTGATTAAGTCTCCAGGGAAGCTTTGAGTGACCTGTGCTCTTTATCCCGGTTATGACATCTCAAGTGCTTCTGGTTGTTGTAGAAGCTGTGTTGCCTGGTGGTTAAGAGCACTTGGTCTGGAATCAGATTTATCTAAGACATTGACTTTTATCAGTAGACCTGTGTTGGTGGTCTTCTGCCTCTGCACTTAGAGGCTGCGTGGCTTTGAGCAAATTACTTAACTTCTAGACTTCAGTTTACTCATAGATAAAATGAAAAATAATAATATCATAGGTCAAAAAATCTCTTACTGCAATTCTGAAATCCAATAAGCTCCAAAATTGGAAAAAAAAACTTTCTTAAGTTTCAGACCCAAACTCATTGGGCAGAAAAACCTCATCTGAACTGACATGAGACTATTCAACCATTCTTTATGCCACTTAGTTTGCAGAGACGCACATTGCAACTGCAGAAATGTTAATGGGTTTGATTACAGGGGACCTGCCCCAGTCCCTGCTAAGGGTATTTGGTAGCATAGGGTACATGCACTGAGTTTACCTTTTGAAAAAGCTGAATTTGAAAGGGTCTGGCCTCCAGGGTTTCAGGTAGGACATTATCAACTGCAATATGTACCTCCTAGGGTCATTTTGAAGATTACATTAATTAATGTGGAATAAAATACACAGTATATGGCTCTATATGTATGTAGCAAGTGTCTCAATAATTGTTAGCTATTATCATTAGTAGCTTTTATAATAGTAAGCACCTCCTGGTAAATGTACTCTCTGGGCCTCACAAACATCTCTTGTGAAACACCATCAGTACAAAGCTACTCCTGACAAAGAACATAGTAAAAAATTTAAAAACTTAGAACCAGAGAGGATCTCAAGAGGTTACACTGCAAAGACTTGCTTGAAGCTTAAGGCATTTGGAAGATGTTTTTCTTTTTAAAAAAAATCGATATTAGTTTTAGAATATCTGTGGTTAACTCCTATTTTCCTGGTAATGGCTTTGAGGAAAGCATAAGAATCTGCAGTGAGAAAGAAGAAAAGTGAATAACTGTATATCTGATTCTAAAATAAAGTCCCCATTTCTATCATAAAAATCTCCCCAACCCTTTTAAAATAAAATAGAATTACTATGCTTTTCATTCTTAGAGAGTCTTAAGACTGTCAGGGATTTACTCAAGATTTTGGATTTTTTACTGAATGAGGGAAATATCAGTAAATACAGTAAAAATAAATTTGTTCAGGCCTATAAATGTTGAGTTGGAATTGGTCAAAGTTAATAAAATGTTTCTACCAATTGGGAGAGGAATTTATTGGCTGTATATGATAATCGGTTAGCTCTGCAGCCCATACAATTCACACCTCTCTCTCCATCAGAAATCACCAATGTCCAGACTAGCAGCTCTTAGACATTATGTGTTCAGAGTACCCTGTGTTAGAAAACAAGGAAATGAAGGAAATGTTTTAGAAAGATTTCCATAAAAAGCAATTAAAATATAGAAGTTTGGATCATAAGGTGCTAATCTCATAACTATGGAAAAAACCCTCTCAGCCAATAATTCATTCCCTTATTGTCTCCAACCGTAGATATTTTTCTGTACATGTGTATGTGTTCATACATATTCCAACCATCTGATTCTCCTCCCTTGACTTAAGATAGCTGGGGAGCTCTTCACATCATGTAGCCAATTATGGCCTCCAACCCCGAGCCACAAGCTCAGCTGTATCAAAACAACTTGGGCATCTGGTTAAAAAGGCAGAATTCCCAGTCTTATCCTGACCCTGAAGGACTTCAGGGATGGGGTCTGTGAATCCTCATTCAGTGAAAGCAGATTAGGATATCACTCTCAACTGGTATTTGGATTGTAATTGTATCAGATAAACTGAATGCCATAGCTGATTATCCCTCACCAGCCTCTTAACTGTACATTCAAAAAAATGGAAATATGTTAATTCAGGTTCTTCACAAAATATGCCAAGGGACATTTTTGAAGGCAAACAGATTATTTGAGAAGTGTAGGGAATACCATAGAAAAGTAGGTGATAAGGGAAAGTAAAGCAGCTAATAGGGCATGTGAGCAAGCTACCTTGGAGACTGGAGCTTAATGCCACTGGAAAGTGAGAAAATATACAAAATACATATTTCAGGATTATCCCTCTCCAGGAGTGAGGGAGTGAGAGTCATTGGTTGAGGGCTGCTCCCAGAAGATATTACTTCCCTGCAACCCTCTTTCCTGCCCTGCTCTGCCCATGGGTAGCAGGGCCCATGAAGTGAGAGCCCAGAAGTGTAGGACCAGAGTTACAGGTAGTAGCAGCAGGACATCTAAATACACTGGGGGTCTGAGGGATTTAAACATGGCACTAGAAGGCCTTCTGCAGGTAACAAAGCATGGGTACAGTGCCTGGCGTGCTAGATATGCAGTATTAATACTGTAATAGAAATTGTTCTTATGCTATTTTATAAGAAAAGTTTTTTTTTATTATTTTAATCAAAATAGGATCAATTTCAGTTTTACGTGGCATGTAACAGAAAAAATTCAGATACTTGTTTTGTTTTTATGTTTTCCAGAAATTCTACAGTCAGTCCCTGGCGTTTCAGATTGCCCAGAGTGCTCAAAAGCTCACGCTGCTGGCGCAGGGGCAAGGCTTAGAGCCACGCCTGGAATTCAGTCCTTCCGTTCTAGAGCTGGGGCCACTGCTGCCTTATGCACCTGGAGATGAGGCCGAGGTGGTGGTGAAGAATCCCTGTGACTTTCCCATTGAGTTTTACTCCTTAGAATTTGACCAGCAATATCTCATGGACGAGAAGGTGAGCAGAAGCCAAAACCAAACTCCCGTTTTCCTGCCCGTGCTGTGCTCTGCCATGTACACCTGCTCTTCTCTCTGCAGGGGCAGCTGCTTCCTGTCCTTTGCCCTTTCTTCCCCTTGAACCTTTCCTGGTCAATTTGAAGATCACTTTGTAGCCTTTTCAGACCTGCTTGACCCTGAGCAGAATTCATTGCTTCTTTGTCATCTCATTATACATTTTAAACAACCAATTGAAAACCAATACATGCTAATAGTTAAAATTCAAATGGTGAAGAATATGTGCAGCAATCATTATTTTGAAGTGAGTTTTTTGTAGACAGCATATAATCGGGTCGTTTTTAAAAATACATTCTGGCAGTCTCTGTCTTTAATTGGTATATTTAGACCATTTACATTTAATGTAATCATGTTTGGGCTTAAATCTGTCATTTCTTTTTCTGTTCTGGGCTGCATGTTTTTCAGTTGCTTCTCTGTGTTCATTTTTTTTTAACTTTATTTTTTTAGAGTTTTAGGTTCACAGCAAAATTAAGGGGAAGGTACAGAGATTTCCTAGATACTCCCTGCACCCACACATTCAATAGCCTCCCTCATTATCAACCTCCCCTCTAGAATGGTACATTTGTTACAATTGATGAACCTATATTAGCATATCATAATTACCCAAAGTCCATAGTTTATATTACAGTTCACTCTTGATGTTGTACATTCTATAGGTTTGGACAAATGTATAATGACATAAATGAATCATTATAGTGTCATACAGAGTATTTTCACTACCTTAAAAATCCTCTGTACTCAGCCTATTAATCCCCTCCTCTTCCCATTCCCTGTCTCCATAGTATGGCCTTTTCCAGGATATCATATAGTTGGAATTATACAGTATGTAGCCTTTGCAGATTGCTTTTTTTCACTTACTAATATGCATTTAAGATTCCTCCATGTCTTTTCATTTCTTTTTAGCACAGAATAATATTCCATTGTCTGGATGTACCACAGTTTATTCATTCACCTACTGAAGGACTTCTTGGTTGCTTCCAAGTTTTGGCAATTATGATTAAAGCTGCTGTGAAAACATCCATGTGCAGGGTTTTGTATTGACATAAGTTTTGGACTCCTTTAGGTAAATACCAAGGAGCATGATTGCTGGATTGTATAGTAAGAATATGTTTAGTTTTGTAGAAACTGTCAACCTGTCTTACAGAGTGGTTATACCATTTTGTAGTCTCACAAAGACTGTCAACCTGTCTTACAGAGTGGTTATACCATTTTGTAGCAATAATTGAGAGTTCCTATTGCTCCTCATCCTCATTAGCATTTGATGTTGTCAGTGTTTTAGATTTTTATCATTTAAATAGATGTGTAGTGGTATCTCATTGTTTTAATTTTCATTTCCCTGATGACATATGATGTGGAGCATCTGTTCATATGCTTATTTGCCATCTGTGTATCTTTAGTGAGATGTCTGTTAAGGTCTTTGGCCCCTTTTTAATCAGGTTGTTTGTTTTCTCATTGTTGAATTTTAAAGGCTCTTTACATATTTTGAATAACAGTCTTTTATCAGATGTGTCCTTTCTAAATTAAATGTATTAGGATAACAGTGGTTAATAATGTTATGCAAGTTTTTGGTGTACAGTTCTGTAGTACATCATCTGTATATTGCATGGTACGCTCACCACCCAAAGTCTAGTCTCCCTCCATCATCACATATTTGATCCCCTTTACCCTCCTCATCCTCCCCTCACCCCTCTTCCCCTCTGGTAACCACCAAACTGTCGTCTGAGTCTATGCGTTTGTTTGTCCAGATACGTCTTTTGCAGACGTTTTCTCCCAGTCTGTGGTTTGTCTTCTCCTTCTCTTGACGTTGTCTTTTACAGAGCAGAAGTTTTTAATTTTAGCGAAGTCCTTATCAATTATTTTTTTCATGAACTGTGCCTTTGGTGTTGTATCTAAAAAGTCATCACCACACTCAAAGTCATCTAGATTTTTTTACATTATCTTCTAGGAGTTTTATACTTTTATGTCTTTCATTTAGGTCTACAGCCCATTTTAAATTGATTTTTGTGGAGGATATAAGATTCATCTAGGTTTATTTTTTTTACATGTGCTGTACAGTTCCAGCACTATTTTTGAAAAAACTGTCTTTGCTTCATTGTGTTACATTTGCTCTTTTGTCACAGATCAGTTGACTATATTTATTTCAGTCTATTTCTGGGATCTCTATTCTGTTCCATTGATCTATCCAGGTCCATTTTTTACTATCTCCACCTTGCTCTCTTACCTTGAGGCTGAGCTATATGAACTATAGCTTTATCTAATACCCTTAGTACCTAGCTTTTTAGAAACTGCCTCTGAGTTCCCTACAATGAGCAATACTAATAAAATTAGCTGGTAATCTCTTTTCCTCTCTCCTCACCACCCTCTAATTCGAAATGACATTCTTTTACTTCCTGGTATGACTGCTAGGTAATCATCTCATGTACACTTCCTCCATGTTTTGCTTCTTGTATTATATCTACAGTGTTATAGCTTACAATATTAAGATGTCAGAACACAATTTCCATCATTTGGTCTTAATTCTACACTTAAACATATTCAATGGTCAGCACTGGTCCTGGTTGTCTGAAGCTCATTTTCTAGTGGATTCTAGTGGATTTCTAGGGATCACGGGAACGATATTCTCTGCATAATTGTTTATCTGTGGGTTTTATTCTTGAAGATCAATTTGATCGGATACAATCCCCTTGGCTCACATTTTCTGCGCTTTAATATCTTAAACATATCACTCCATTTTTTTCTCGTAAGGTTTTGCTGTTCATGAAGTCCAATGCTTAGTTATCTATTACTTATCAGTTATCTGTCGCTTAGCACCTTAAAACAAATGTTGGTTATCTCATGTTTTCTGTGGGTTAGGAATTTGGGGATGGCTTAGCTCGGGTGACTCTGCTTCCTCAGAACCCTCCCCCAACTTGGCCTTCGAGTCTTCTATTTTCTTACTCCCAGTGTTTATGCTCTGCCTAATTTGGATTCTGCATCCAGAAGTTTTTCTCAAGATGGGAATATGCCCCTCTGGAACAGAGTCTTTTCATTAGATATTTATGAAATGCTCAGTGGCTAACATTGGCACAGCATCCTCTGTTGTGGGTCAGGTTCAATGGAAAGTAGAATCTAAGATTCTGAGATTTGCATGTAGAAGGTTTATTAGGGAGCACTCCCAGGAACAACACCTGTGAAGAATAAGGAAAGAAGAATTTGGAGAGAAAGAAGATGAACTGTATAATGAGTGCAACAGAGACCTCAGCTGATCCCACAGGAGTTACCCAAATGAAGCAAATTGGCCAGGACTTTGTGTCTCTGCATCAATCAGTTTTTGGAATATTCCTTCCTTTCCCACTGACCTCTGTCCTATATCAAAGCTCCATATATGAGTGAGTCTGTCCTAAGCTCTCTAAAATTCATTGGTCAATTCGTCTGTCCCAACATGAATACCACCCTGCCTGTAAGTCCTGATACCTGATAGGGCAGTCCTCTCTCTTTATTCCTCTTTACTAGTGTTTTGACTATTCTTAGCTCTTTGTACTTTCATATATATCTTAGAATGAGCTTATTAACAGTGGTTTTCAAACAACTAAAAATGGTGATCCTGGAGAAGGGTTACCTAACAAAACAGATTTTTCATACCAGGTGTCCCTCCCAGCACCTGCCAGAAGCAATAAATTAGGTCTTGTAGGCAGTAATTGCTTTCTAAGATGTTATTTTATAGTATTTTATAAATATATATATATATTTCTACTGAATCTGGCAATCTTAGTGTGTGTGTGTGTGTGTGTGTGTGTGTGTGTATATATATATATATATATACACACACACGCACTAAGTAAGGCTGAGCCCTGAAACTGGGGATATAGGATCTTTATTTTGCCTCATGTGAACCTGGGCATTTCACAAGTGGAAGGAAATTTTCTACTTGTTTAAAAAATAGCATATACTGTTTTTCTTCCCCTGCCCCACCCCCACCATATATATATATATATATATATATATGTATGTATGTATGTATATGTATATACACTAAGATTGCCAGATTCAGTAGAAATAAAAACAGTTTGCCCAGTTAAATTTTAATTTCGGATAAGCAACACTGAACATATTTATACAAAAAATTATTTGTCGTTTATCTAAAATTCAGATTTAACTCAGTATCCCGTATTTCATCTGACAACCCTAATATACATTTCTTCTCATCACTGCCCCCCGTCTCTCGTGTGCACATGCATACACATTTTTCTTGTTTTTCCGTAGATCGTCCGTTTATGAGACAACCACCTTACCTAGTATAATATTGCCAACCACAATGTTTTATAAAGATGTGCCACTAAAAGTGACTAATGGAGTTCTGTACTTTTGTCAATGGTGGGGGTGGGGCAGGGGAAGAAAAACAGTATATGCTATTTTTTAAACAAGTAGAAAATTTCCTTCCACTTGTGAAATGCCCAGGTTCACATGAGGCAAAATAAAGATCCTATATCCCCAGTTTCAGGGCTCAGCCTTACTTTTAGACACCTCCCGCCCCAAAGGACCCTGCTCTTGTATACAGCCAGCCTCAGGCAGGCAGAGGTTTTACAAGATGGACGGGAGGGCCCACCGAGGGCTGTGGGGAGAAGCTTCCAGTGAGGCCAACAGCAGTTCCCGTTCTCCCTGAGCAGATCCTGCGAACACTGAAGGGCTATGATTCCTATAACACCCTGCTGCTGCCACCCCGTGTCCCCGGAGAGAAGCTGCCCCCAGAGCTGTACGAGTACTTTAAGGAGGTGAAGCGGTCAAAAGAAGAACAGATGAAGGTGAAATATCTGGAGACGCTGGCGCAGGAGAACGGTGAGAACTCAGCTCAGGGGCCGGGCCCCCACCCCTGCCCCGGCTTCTTTGACTTGTCCCTGCTGGGAGACCAGCCAGCAATTGAGCACCTGCCAGGTGCGAGGCGGGTGCTGGATGCCTCATGCATTTTATTTCTACTCCTTACAAAATGGCCTATGATCCCCATGGTATGGAGGTAGAGACGGGGACACATTCTGCTCTTACTAGAATCTAGTGGGAAGTTAAGACTAAAACTAATATAGATTTGGAACCCTTGCTACATACCAAGCCCTGCACTGAGGGCTTCACACGTGCAGATGAGAAGCTGAAGTGCTAAGAGGCCAGTTCTAAGTGGCAGAAGCAGGATGCAAGTCCAGGTCCCTGTGACTCAGGAGCCCACGACGGTAACCGCTTCACAGCCTCCATACGTGTGCCAAGATAGTGCAAGGTAGTACGTCACATACAGTAAAAACAGGTGCCCTAAAAGAGGTCAGGGTACGAGTTCACATGAGGAAGAGGCCGACCCTCCACAGTTCTAAACAGAGTTCCAAACCCAGTCGTGAAGCTGGACTGTGCACTCACAATCTGGCCCTTTCTAGCCTAGTGCCCCCAATTACCCTGTCATATGCCCAGGGGCCCCCTTGTGTGCACTTGAGCATCAACTTTCCTTGACGACTTGTAGGATTCTGTGGCTTATCATGACACATGCTTCTCCTTCTTGCTTTTCCATGCCCTCTTCCTAGAAATGTCCCCTTCCTGTTTTCCCTTGTTCTCTTCTTCTGCGTAACAGTCATCACAGCATAATTATTTTCTTCGTACTTGTCTCCTCCCCTAGACCGGAAGCCCCCATAAAAGCAGTGGCCACCCATCCCCCGCCTGTAAACGCAGTGCATGGAACAACACCTGACATGGCGTAGTGCCCAAAAAAATGTACTGCAAGAGTGAATGAGCGAATGAATTGCATGGAGTCCATTACTCCTGCCCTTGGGTCGGCCTTGTGGTCTCTCAAGGAAGCTAGTCAGAGGATATTAGTTTGCCCTAAAACGAGAAGATGAGAGAAGAAGGCTGCCTCTCTCCCCAACCTTCCAGTCACATTCTCTGAGCACTATTGGTCTGCTAGAATTGCCATCGCAAGTACCGCAGAATGGATACCTTAACCAACAGGAATTTATTTTCTCACAATTCTGGAGGCTAGAAATCCAAGATCAAGATGTCTGCAGGGTTGTTTCCTTCGAGACCTCCCTCCATGGCTTGTAGACAGCTGTCTTCACCCTGTGTTCACACGGTCCTCCCTCTGTGTGTGCCCTAATCTCTTCTTACAAAATACCAGTCATGTTGGACTATGGTTGGATTAGGACACCCACATGACCTCATTTTAACTTAACTACCTCTTTAAAGGCCTTACCTTCAACCACAGTCACGCTTTGAGGTACTGGGGGGTTAGGACTTTAACGGGTGAATTTTGAGGGAACCAATTAAGCCCATAACAAGCACCCTCTGTGTTCCAAGCATTGAGCTGAAGTGCTGGGTGGGGGGCAGGGGGAAAAAAGATCAATGAAACAAGCCCCTGCCTTTGAGAGCTCACAGTCAGGAAGAGGGTGGGGGAAAGACATTTTAACTCAGGACTGACTGGCGGCCTCGGTAGAGAGCTGTGAGAAGCTGCGATGTGCAAAGGACTTCGTGAAGTCAGAGAACGGCCCTGGTGCTCTTGTCCCCATTTTTTCATTCCCTTCCTTACACACCGCAGTTGTGGATCCATTTTTCCACTTGGCACATTGAAAGGTGGTCTAGAGCCAGGACCTGAGGGTCCAGAGAGAGCCCAGCAAGGCAAACGTTCTGCTTCTCACAGCGCTTCTCTGAGCACCTGCTCACTCTGCTCTCTCATGCCGTAGACCATCCTTCTCTGCTTCCCACACCACGTCCGGGGAAGGCCAGCAGTCCCAGGTCTCATGGCTGCCTTCGCAGGAGAGCCGCAACCCCTCCAGCTCAACTACAGATTCTAAACTCTAAAGAGGATGTCTAGGCCCTGAGGTAGAGGGGGATAAATTTATACAATCACAGCCCTACACACCCACTGAAACTGTGGAATGGAAGCAGTGAAGAGAGTGCTGGGCAGACGACAGGATGGAGATGCTAAACAAGGACATGGAGAAACGTTCATGATAAGCGGAGGGGGAAAGCAGGCCGCACACTGATACTTACAATATGATACTAAGTTTGGTTTTGAAAAATTAAAAATGCGAGCGATTGCTAGTTCTCCTGTACCTGTATCAAAACTAAGCTGCAATTCTTCTGTTGTCTCTGTTTCTTTGTCTATTTATACCTCTTTTCACAGATGAATTTTTATAATTTTTGCTCTTGTGAATTTTTCAAATTTTCTGGAGCAATAATTTTGTTTTTATTTTAATGTTAAAAAGTAGAAATGCTCTGGGAAGAGAAACTCGCTGCAGTTCTTGTTTCTCTGGGTTGGATAGTCCAGGGTGATAATAACCGGTTCAGTGACTCTCCTCTTTGTTTCTCTTTTCTGCCCCCATCATCTCCCTCGGCCCCCCGGCCCCCGCCCCAACTCTTCCCCGTGTGTTTTCATCCTTCGCTGTCTAACAGAAGATGAAGATATGCCCTTGTCAGACCAGGGAAACTCCTCCAGCACAAAGAGGACCTCACTGAGCCGAGGGATATCTGTCTCCGACCTGGGAGAGCGGCATGAGTCTAAGGCCAACCCAGACGAAGAGGAGGATGAGGAAAGCCTGGAAAAGATAGTGTTTCAAAGTAACCAAGCATTTTAAGGTTTTGGTACCAGTTATCTCTAAGCAGAAGTAGGAAGACCGTTTAATGCCTTTTCACCTTCCTCCATGAAATGCATCCTCAAAGCCTTCTAGCACAACTATGTTTTCATTCTACGATATGAATATGCCATCATTTATTTAGCCATGTCCCTTAAGTTTGCAAACTCAGCTAGTTTCCAAAATTATTTTTCAGCAGTAGAGATTCCCAAAAATGGAATTAAGAGTCAAAGAGTATCTGTATTTGCAGTGTCCTAGTAGTAGCCATGGGCAAATTATTAGCCAAAAAGGGCACTCTCATACACTACGGGGGCAGTGACGACTGAGCAGTAACGACTTAGTTGCTGTAGATTGTCGTTTTCAAACAACAATGTTTAAAAAAAAAGTTCCCGTTTCCATCAGAACCCATGTAAATTCTGGGCGTGTCCTCATGCGCACACATGTGCACCTGCGCACGTTTATTTTTAATTTACAGCTGACAAGATACAGAGCAATGACAGCCATTCTGCAGAAGAAGTCGGAGAAGTAGAGAACAACCCAGTGAGCCGGGTGATCGCTCGCCACCTGGGCATCGATATTTCTCCAGAAGGCCGCATGGCCAAGAACCGGAAAGGCATTGCCATTATCATCCACGGGACACCCTTGTCAGGTATGCCACAACTCTGCAGGGCTGACCCTTTTGGGTTTATGGTGAATTTGCACTTGCGCTTTTAGAGGCAATAGAAGACTCTTTTGTTTGACATTTATTCCCCAAAAGAGTATTCTCAAACTGTTAACTTGCCAACCTCAGAGATACCGGGTTAGAGAAAGAGCAGAGGCAACTCATTTTTAATTAATACGGCTCTAAATTGTTTGAGCTTGTATTCTTTTAAAAATTTAAAACATAAGAACATTAGAGACAGATGAAGCTTTGCTTATTCGCGCACCACACACTGCCTGCTGTGCGCCTCAGTTCCTAACAGGCCACAGACTGGTACCAGTCCATAACCCGGGGGTTAGGGACCCCTGCTCTAGGGGAGAATCCATTTCCTTACATTTTCTAGCTTCTAGAAATGTTGCCTTCGTTCCTTGGGTCATGACCCCTTCCTCCATTTTCAAATCCAGCATCTTAACATTTTCCAGTCTTTCTGTCTTTGCTTTCATCATGACATCACCTGTTCTGACTCTGACCCTCCTGTTTCTCTCTTGTAAGGACCATGTGATTACACTGGGCCCAGCCAGGTAATTCAGGATAATCTCCTATAGCAAGATCCTTAACTTAATCACACCTGCAAAGTCCCTTTACCATATAAGGTAACATATTTACAAGTTCCAGGGGATTAGGATGTGACATCTTTGGGGAAGCATTATTCAACCTAAAATAGGTACATCTGCATATTGAGCAACCTGTATGTGAACTTTAATCTCTCTGGATGAGCGAACTATGGATCTTTTTTCTTTTCTCCTGTCTGTTATTTCTGAATTTTCTCTTTTCTTTTTAATAAAGCAGGTATTTCAAAATGAGAAAAAAAAAGACATTGTTCTTAAAAACAAAAAAGTCTTTCTATTAGAATCAGAGACAGTAAGAGCTGCAAGACTTTTAAAGAGCATCTGACAGAATCACTTTTTAAACTGAGGAGAAAATCTGGGGAGGATGTGGGTTGTCACAGCACACATGGCACATCAGTGTTAGAATTAAGAGCAGAATCCATGGGCCTGACTCGTGGCTCAGGTCTTCCTTTTCTTTTCTGCTGCCACCTCAGGCCACACAAGAGACTTAGAGGCAGAGCACTTAGATCGCTTTACAGGGGCCTCTATTCTAGAAGCTTCTTCTGTCTAGGAAACTGAGCAAATGAAAGCCATGAAATTCAGCCCCCTGACCTTTTTTGTAGGCAAGTCAGCCACGGCAGTCAGCATGGCCAAGTACTACAGTGCAGCCTGCTTGAACATCGACTCCGTCGTGCTGGAAGCCATCTCCGACGGCAGCAACATCTCAGGGCTGCGGGCCCGGGAGCTCTGCATCAGGGCTGCCATAGAGCAGTCCATGAAGGAAGAGGAGTCCGGTAAGAGCCGTTCACCCTGAGTTGTTATGGTCAAATGGCCAGCACCCCCCTACTGTTCATGGCCGTCTTCTCTTTGTCCCCCACAGAGCTTTTCTCCCTCAGCTCAGTTGAAGGCTGACTTATACCATGCTGCTGACTTAGGAGCCTGGAGGAGAATTTTCTTCACCAAGCAACTGCGGCTCCCCTGGCTGCCCAGTGCAGGCACTCACAGGGCACTGCAGGGAAAAGGACAATGAATAAGACGTGGCCCACACTATGGCAGGGGTGAGGGGAGGTGACACCTGGAGAAGAGCAGAGAAAAATAATGTAACAGAAGCACTGGCTTCTGTGAAAGAGCAAGTTTGGGATGACTGAGTTCCAACGAGTGTGATTTGGGAAAGTTTCCATGAACATGGGCTTCGAAGGAGTAGAAGAGTGTTGATAGCTAAAGATGAGGACAAGGACCCACAGGACAACAGCTGACAGTAAATTAGAGGTGGGAAGACAGGCTGAGGCCAATTAAAGTTGACCTTGATGCCAAGATTGGGAATCTGGCTTTTAGTTTGAAGGGAAAAGTGTGGCAGTTTCCACTGTATGGGAGGAGCTCATGTCGTGTCTTGTAGAGGAAGCAAGAGTGAAGGGGAAGACGAATGGGCCTGGGCAAGCTGACCTAGTAGCCATCTGCAAGGCCAGGAATCGAAGGAGTAGGAAGCATTCAAGGTGGTCACACCAAGACTGCTAGTTCGGAAGAGAGCGATGTCATTTCCCAAGATAGACAACGTAGAAGGAGGAGAAAATTTGCTGGCAAGGAAAATGAATTGAGTTTTTGAACCCCATAGTAGTGAGGTCTGGTGTGCCCCACCTCCCAGAAGTCAAGAATCCTGGCTCCATTAGGTCATCCAAGGACCCACAGGACAACAGCTGCTCAATGGGAAAATGTGTTGAAGCAGAGAGCCTGCCAGAGCTAAACCATTTTTATACAAATGCTCCTAACAACATGATATCATTGCTAATAGTGTACCAGCTAGTTGATAAAACTGGCGGGGGCTTTCAGGCAGGTCCCCTCCCCTCACTACCTCTGCATGGGATGCTTAGGGACATGGGAAGTTCTTTGCTTGGAAGATAAGAGAAATAGCTCTTAATTAGTATAGGGGAGAAAAAATAATTGTCCCTTTACTATTCTGAGATCTCAGCTAAGGCCCCTATAATAAAAAGCATTAACAAGAGAAAATCACAAGTTTACTAACATGTGTACTTCATGTATACATGAGAGATACTCAGAGAAAAATCAATAACTCAAAGAAGTGGCTTTAGAATTCAGGATTAAATCCCATATTAATAGAGAAAGGAGAGGAAGGAAGTAGTCTTCTTAGGGGAGAGCAAATGATTATTAGGAACAATGAATGAACCCTTAGAAGAACTGATGGACGATGAGAGTTTGTGATAAAGTTTGTCTGGATGGAGTGTTGACTTCCGGTCCCCTCTCCTGAGATAAGAGTCAATCTTCTCTGGTTGATGAAACTCCCAGAAAGGAGATTTGTCACAGCTGAGTTCCTTTTGCGGGCCTTTCTTTAGGCAGATAAGGAGAATTCAGGGAAATCCTCTACATGCATTTTCTATTTTTCAAGTGCTCAAACTAATCAATATATCAAAGCAGCTCAAAATAATATATCAAAGCAGCATATTTTGAGGTGGCATGTTCTGAAACACCTAGAGTCATATTTTGGGGTGGCATATTCTGCTACCCTTCAGCAGGAACTCTAAGATGAATCATAATTCTGGTTCCCTTAGTTTTTTGTTTCCTTTTCTGTCGAATACATTACATTTCACTGAGGCCTTTGGAGCTGTGTTAATGTCCTGTGACACATCATGAATTTGAGCTCCCTGTCTGAGAATGTAATGTGAATCTAAAGACTTAGTTGGGGGAGTCTACCTCAGCGAAGTGAGAGCTGCAGCCTCTGGAGTAGAGGAAGTCAGCCCAGAAAGTTCCAGAAAGAGAGGAGTGGGATGGGTCCGGCAGGATGCAACCTTGAGGAGCACTTATATTTGAGGAGGAGGTGGAGGAGGAGAAGGCCAGGGAAGGCCGAGAAGGCGGCGTGGGGGTCAGCGGGGCAGTGCGTCAGCAGAGCAGGATGCAGTCAGTACGTGGAGAGAGAGCGCACCACAGGAGGGAGAGCGGCTAGAAGGCCTCGCTCGGCTCTTCAGGGCCCGATGGAGGCCGGGCGCCCTGTCAGCTCTGTTCTTCTCAGAGCCCTCATCGCCAGTTAACGTACTATTTGTTTCACTTGCTTATTTTATTATCGGTCTGCCCCCACTCGAATGTAAGCTTCTGAGGGCGGAGGTTTGTGTACGTTTTCATCCCTAATATATTCCCAGAACCTGGAATAGTGCCTGGCATGTAGCAGACACAGTAAAGATTTATAAAAATGGACGGAATCAATAAATGCATGTAATCAGAGATTGATAAAAGTTCAAATAGAATGAGCCTTGAGAAGAGAGCCACTGTAGTCCGCAGTTCAGAGGTCACTGGTGACTTTGGAGAAAATTCTTTCAATGGAGGGGTTCAGCCCAAACCCACGTTTGCTGTTTGCTGTGGAATCAGCAGGCTGTACTGAAGAGAAAGTAATAAATCTAAACCTGTCCCACACAGTACCCGCTGGCCACATAAAATGTAGCTAGTCCAAATTGAGATGTGTGGTAAGTGTACAATACATGCTGGATTTTGAAGATATGGCATGAATAAAGACTATATGAATAAAGACTATGAATAAAGACTGTTATATAACAGTAATAATTTTTATATATTTATATTTATGTTGTAGTATCTATTTTTACATATTTAATAATTTTCATATATTTTATATATTCGGTTAAATAAAATATACCATTAAAATCAAATTTTACTCATTTAATCTAGCTGCTGGAAAATTTTAAATTACTATTAACGGCTCATATTATATGTCTATTGGACAGGGATGGGCTAGACCACTGTTTTGAGAAATTGGGCAGTGAAGGAAAGATGATCTCTTGAAAGAAATGAAAGGTCAAATGAAAACTCTCATTAGTGTTGTATCAGAAAGAAGTGACTTTTAAGATACGGAGGGGCGATGCTATGGGCAGGGAAAGGTGGAAGGCATGAGGAGAACACAGAAGAGACTGCACAGCAATCAGCAAAGGTAGAGATGGGCGGGGCAGAGAGGGACTCACAGTGACGTGAGCAGGTACGTGGTGGCAGGAGGCAGAGCCAGGAGGGACTGAGGGCGATAGGGCCTGGATGAACATAGGACCACCCAGCTCTATAATTGGAGCAGAACTTTGGTACGACTGCTCCCCTGATGGCTTCAGGCTCTTTGCCACACCTCTTCCATCCTTCAGGGTGCAGTATGGAGTCTTTGTACCCATAATCAGCTCCTGAGGAAGCCACGTGAAAAAAATAAAGCAGAGTAATAAGCACAACTCTCCAGTTGTGCTTATTTGCTTAAATGGTCAACGAGGAGTAATGAGTCTTAACAGATCTGCCTGAGAGCTAGAGAAACATGGAAGCCGCTGACCATTCGGCCTTACCACTACATCTTAGGTGCCAACAGCATCTTCTAGACTCCCATTCTCCTAAAGTGGCAGGTACTTCATCCTCATAGAGTTGGTGCCCCAGAAGACACAGTAAGAATTCACAGTAAGAACGGAATGACATCCGTTCAAAAAAACTCTTGCTAGAGTGCCTTTGGCCTGATGACCTCCTGCCCCTCGAGCCTCTCACCACAGTGGCTCTAGCAAGAGTTTTTTTTGAACGGATGCCATTGAAACCCTTATAAATGATGACATCAACCACTGATTCTGAGAGGGAATTTCTCAGTGGGTGGGTGCGCTAAGAGGTGATGATCTGACTGGAAGGGGGGACAGAGGTGAAATGAAGAAATTAATATTGAAGCCATGTTTGCCAGCAGGCTCACTTTGTTCATTTTGTCAGCTGTGCTGCAGAAGCAGAGAATGCCCTACCCAAGCTACCCACTGGCACCACCACTGCCTAGAACCACCAAAGGTTAGGCGTTAAGTTTCCAGGGCAGGGCTCTAGTGCGCCCGCAGCTTCAGACATGATGGCCCTCTGTGCTGGAAGAGAGAGGGGGGCAAATTAACATAGGAGCCACTGGGAAGATGAGCAGTGAAGAGCCCTGGACTCCAAGCCAGGCCCTCCACTGAGCCATCCTTGTCTAGTCCTTGGTGGGCGGAGCCTCTTCTCCCAGCCAATCAGCCAGCTGCAGGCAGGCATGGCTCTGTATTCCTCAAGAGAATCATACTAGACTTCAGCGTACCATCCCCACTTTTATTTCCTTATTATCCTGAGGTGACTTTTAATATAAACCCACTCTCTCTGTATAGCCCAAGAAGTCAACTCAAGCCAAAATACCGTGGGACAAATACGACTGAGCAGTGAGACCCTGGGCAAGTTAACCTCAGAATCCACCCTGGTAACACCGGAATTTAAACCTGCAAAGTCTCTGCGTGGGAGTGTGCTGCTCGCCAAAGGCAAGTCAGAGAGCCACGGCTCTGGGTCTCAGAAGCAGCATCACCAGCACTCATCCGAGACACCACAGGTACAAACCAGGGCCCCCAGGAGGGCTGAGATTCCTCCTCCTCCTCCTCCTCAGCATCCTGCAGCCAGGTCAACACGACTTCATCCCTGTGGGTGCGCTCTCCAGGCAGGCTGAGGGCTGTCCCTGCACCACCACTCCAGAAAGGAGACTCATCCAGCCGTGTTCAGCGAGTGCCTGGGGTGGGTGCTGACAGAGTGGGGATAGATGAAGCAAAAGCCCTGCACTCAAGGTGCACTAAGCACCTGATGAAGGAGATAGCCACGCCTTCGAATATTTGCAACAAAATGTGGTTGGGGACAAATAGGTGTGTAGAAAGAATTAGGTTAAACAGTATGACATTGTCACTATTCAACCATTTGGGAACTCCATAACAGCAACGTCTCATATGGCTCAACCTACTACTAAAAGAATGCTAAGGGTGAACCATTGATACCAGTCGTGGGAGAGCTGCAGGGGAGTCTTGGACAGTCATAAAGAAGTCAGAGAGTTTGAGCCATGTGCCAAAGGACCTCGAGAACAAGCTCAGCAGAATAGCAGGTGCTGAAGCCAGAGACAGTGGATGACACTGTGAGAGACGCTGGGTGATGAGTCGTCGGTGAGAAAGTGGAGTCAAGTGAGTGTAGGCTTCTAGGATTTTTGAAAGAAAAGGAAAACAGTGTTTATTAAAGGAGCCAATCCACAGTCAAGAGAGTTCTTTCTCTGAAAGGATGTAGAGGCACAAGCAGGTCTGTAAAGAGAGGAGCTCCTTCAGAACTATAAGGTGATGATCTACCCAAGAGGGAATGTGATTCTAGGAGGAGACAGGAAGGGCAGACTAAAGCATAGTTAAAGGGGATAGGGACCATCTTCCTCTAGAGTCAGTAAAGGTGAAAACAGAAACAGCTACATTTTGGGGAGGGGAGATGGAGGGCAGAGGTTGAAAAAGGTTTTGCTGAATGGCTCTAGGATGTGTGCAGGAGGCAGAGTCTTTGCCGGAAGTGTTGGGGATGTTGGGATGCAGAGCACTTTGAGTAGAGTGGCAGAGCGCTGATGTATCCACTGTGAAGAACAGAACCAGAAATTGGTGGTGGACAAAAGAAAAGATAATTGAGAATGCTGATGGCCCAGCCAAGACAGGAAGCCATAACTTCATAGTTGTAAGATTTCTCTAAATAGCTCCTGGCAGCCCTCATGCAGAGGCAGAGAGAGAAGTCCTTATCATTTCAGGGTCAGGGGGTGCTCAGAACAACGGGAAAGGGGGTTGAGAGTGGCATCAGTGTGAGAAGACCAGCCTAGGTAGAGAAGGAATTAAGGAGGACCATAGAATAGGGAAAACAGGAAGCACAGAAGCATCTGTGGGTCTTGTTACGGTCTGGACGTCCTGTAGGGGTCGTGGGAGAGGTGGGCATTTCACAGAAGGTTGCTGATGGAAGGAGTGGAGGCGAAGGTCCTTCCAGGAGAGGAGGCCTACATGTTGCATGGGGCAGGTGAACGGAGGGCTAGACAAGGCAAGCAGGTCATGGAGTATTGGATGGGGCAAGTGGCCGGAATGGAAATGAAGGTCTCCGCGTGGAAGGAAGTATGTTGGTTGGATGGGGCGTCCCTTGAGGCTGCATTTATGCCGGATGATGTTTCTGATCGCCACTTTAGTCATGTGTTCTTCTAACATCTTGAAAACTGAAATCATTGATTCAATTTCTTTTGAGCATCATCCTTTAACCCGTTTCCAAGATCTAATATGGTGTTCTTTACATAGAAGTTTCTATATGAACTAAAACCCATATATTTGTATTAAATAGTGTGTCATGGGGAACCATTTTCTTTGGTTTGGTTCTGACCATCTGAACAGTGAAGTAAGGCTTTTTAGAATATATCAAAGATGGCAGAAAATCCCAATTCTGACTCCAAAAATCCCTTTCACTGAGGGAACTTAAAACCTGTTCAAGATCACAGTAGAAATCAGAGCTCACAGACCCCCATATGTGGCCGCCTGCACTGCCCCATGTGATGGAACTCAGGGATTCTGAACAACAGCTGCCCTGTCTGAGTGTTTTATCCAGAGATGCTTGGTCTTCCAAGCATGAACTTCTAAAGCACAAACGCTCCCATGACTGGAATTTCAGTCATTCGTTGCAAATGGGAAGAAATGTGTACTATGTCACATAATGAAAGACATGACTTGTAGTAAAAGGTCATTTATTTATAAATCACCTTGTTCCAGGAAAGCACGTGTTAGAAATCCTGATCTTTCTAATGACATTTAATCCAACATTTTTGCTTCTCGATTCTACGGCATCCTCAGCTATTCACTGCTCTGCTCCCATTCAACACCTTGTTCATTACCCATAAATTCCAAGTTCTCTATACCGCACGTTCTACTTTCTAACTTTCCGGGTGACTTACTCTGGGAAGTAATTGGTTCCATCAAAGCAACCATCCCACATCTTTACTAGCTACCACCCCTTCACCTGCCTTCTTACTCAGCTGGGATTCTGTGGTCTGCCACTGTTGGCACTCCCCTGCCCCTTCTCTTTCATCCTACTTTCCAAGCGAAACTTCAGCCCTGAGAAATCCAATTCTCCGCCTGCTCCATGCAGGGCCGCTCAACATAGCTGAGAAAAATCTTCATCACCCTTGAATGGTCTTAATTTAAATTTAAGACCATAAATCTCAAGTGGACCCTTTAGTCAGCCCTAGCAAATTTGCCCTCCATCTCTTCAAAAGAACTATTTTATTGCTGTCATCACTCTCCAAACCTCTAAGATACTTTCCTTTTTTCTCATTCTTAACTAACGACCTCTCTTCTGATTTCGTAGAGGAGCAGCAACAAATAGAAGGCAGCCACATTATCTTTCCACCACCAGATCTACTAGACAGCCTTTATCCTAACCCAGTGCCGTGTCTTCCCTGCAGCTGAGGAGCTGTCCCTGCCCTCATCCACGGCCCTGCACCTGTGTACTGGACCCCTCTTCTCTCTTACTCAAGAGCTAAATTCCTGCAATTGGCCCCCCTCCCATTTGTTTTTTCCCCCTATCTATTGGATCCTCCCCATCGGCATCTATGCATGTTTTATAACCTCCCATCTTCCAAAATACTTCCCCATGACCCCAGATCCTCCTCCCACTGTTAGTTAGATATCTAACAAGGAAACGATGGCAGCGGGGTCGAGGACAGTCATGGTAGAAGGGGTGACAAGTGGTCGATACAGAATAAATTTTGGCAGGAGAGCCAATAGGAGTTGAGTCAGCTCTCGACTCCTCTTTACGCTGCTCTTTTAAAGAATGGCTGCATGATTGCCTCCTCCTCCTCACCACCTTCTCTCTTCCCCCTAGTCCAGTGATACCTTCCTCCTCGCCACTCCACTGGCTACTCTTCTCAGGGTCATTGGCATTCATCTTGGCCAAATCCAGAGGCCAGTTTTCTAGCCTCAGCTCACATGACCTCTTTGCAGCTGATGACTCCTCCTCCTGGAAATGCTTTCTTCACGTGGCGTTCAGAGCACCGTCCTCCCCCCTTCCCTCTGCCCCGTTAACGGCTGCCTCCGCTCCTCCGGGGCCGTCGGCATCTTCGGATGCCTAGTTTTTCGAAGTAGGCTACGACGGAGACGTCTGCTGTTTTCTCTTTGGCATCTACCTTTTCTTTGTCGGTGATCTCATCCAATTCATTATTTAAATACTTAAATATTTTTCACATGCTTAATTATTGTATTAAATATTCAAGTTAAATATTAAATACTTAAGTATTTTCAGTGTGCTTATCAAATTTCTCAAATTTCTATCTCCAGCCTAAATTTCTCCCTAAGCTCGGGTTCATATAACCAAACTCATATTCAGTATTTCTATCGAATGCCTTAAAGACATCTCAAAATTTATATGTCAAAAAAGAGATTCTTGCCTCCCCAATAAAGCAGCACAACTCAAAAAGTTATTTTTCTCATAGTCTTTTCTTTCTTAATAAATAACTTCACCCTTTTCTAACTTGCTCAGGTCAAAACTCAAGGATTCGTTCTTGTTGCCTCTCTTTCCTTCACGTCCCATCCCAAATCCTACTGGCTCTGCTTCAGAAATGTATTCTGCATCAGCCACTTCTGATCACCTCCAGCCAAACCGTCCTCATCCCTGCCACCATCACCTCCTGCCTTGACCACAGAGATATCTAACTCGCCTTCCCGCTTCCACTCTGTCACCTCATGCGGCTGGTAGAGTGGTCTTTTAAAAATAAAAATCGGATCACTTATCTGTCTAAAACATGCCAACAGCTGCCTATACTACTTGGAGTAAAATCCAGATTCCTTACCGTGGCCTGTGAGCCCTGCGTGTTCTGAACCAACTGACTATGCCCCCGACTTTGAGCCTGGGCTCCTGTGAGCTCTCCGCAGCCCTGCAAGTGACCTCACGTGGAGGGGGCTCGCTCTTCCCTCTCAGAAGGACTCTCCTCTCGGGATCTTGCCCTGTTCTTTCACATCACCCAGGCAGTATGACCACCCTTACTAAATGGCCATTGTCCAACCCCGTCATGGCCCTTTAGTCCCTTATCTGATCATTTTTCCCCAGCACTCACTCATCACTATCTGAAATTATATCACCGGTTCGTATATTCATCTGCCCCATTTCTTTCTCCCCCATTCGAATGTGAGGACCACACAGAAAGCAACATGGCCAGACCTGTCTGTTGTTGTGTCTCTAGTACCAGAGGGGCCCCTGGTGCATAACAGGTGCTCAGTGAATATCTGTCAAGTGAGTGAACAGATGTGTGCTGTTCAGCACATAGTCGAATGACCTTCCACAGCGTTCCCGTTTGAAGCTTATAACGCTTCTTTAACGAAGAGAGGAATCTTCCATTTTACAATGCAGGCCCCATTTCACAGATGAGGAATTGCTGTTATATGATTTTCCTGAGGTCACATGGCCTGTATGTGAAGGAGTAGTTAGGGCACCATGCTGTACTCTAACTCCTGATCCTTCTCCCACCGACAGATTTCCTCCAGCCCTCTCCCCTCCGGGCCCACGCAGCGCCGGCTCAGTGTCAGCGCCAGTATCGGAGGCGAGACCGGGCTCCTGAGCTGTGTGCTCCCCGAGGAACTGCTCATTCAGATCCTGGCAGAGCGTATACAGGTGCGTCCACGCCCACCCGCACAGAGCTGCAGGGCTCACACACGGTCCCCGCGCTTTGAGCTGCAACTCTGAGCCATCGCCCACCCACAGCAGACTAGCACCCAGGGGCCTTGGAGGAAAGATGGGTTTCCTCAACCTCAGCAGTCAGTTACTTGTCCTTTCGACAGCCCTCTTCAGTCCCCAACCCTGGCTCCATCGGCTGCCTGAAGCCCCTCACCTTAAAGGACCAGTGATCAGGTTACACATTTTTTAAAAAAGGCCATCATTAACAGCCCTACAGTGATATTTTCAAAATATAAGATGGAGCCATTAAGTTAGAATTTGGAGCTGTGTTAATAAAATGCTATAAAAAATATGTTTTCAATATATTATTAAGTGAGAAAAGCAAATTATGAAATAGTATGTAAAGCACAATTATTTTGTTAAAAATTTATAAATGTATATCATAACATAGTAAAAACTCAACGTACATGTCAACTGTGGTTATCGTCAGATAGCAGGATTATAGATTTTTAATCTTCATTTCTGAATTATTTTACAATGACATTACTTCTAAAGTCAGAAACACAATAATCATTTCCTTTTTTATTATTATTATTTTCGTAAGTGTGATGTAGTTAAAGAGAAGAAAACAAGATCAGAAGATTTGTGAGGGCACCACTTAGGCCTGTTGGCTGCTTACCATTTACAGAGCGCTAAAGTGCTCACCAGCTCCCAGAGCTCTGTGTTCGCTTTGGTTTTTCAGACTGGGCCACAATATTAATTGCCCATTGACATAAAACAAAATTAGACTTGAGGTTCCCGGAAGAGGAATGTCATCACCGGAAATGAGGCATGTTAAGATTTAGAATGCCACTGTGTTACAGGTACTATCTTTCTCGACTGCTTTGAGCAAGGTGGTCTAGTAAGTACGCAGGTGGTTCATGCACCCAGAGTAAAGGCTGAGAATCGCTGGTGAAGCCCAAAGCCAGGCAGCAGAGCCGTGCCGCTCAAAGGGTTGGTCTTTGATGAGATATGGAGCTTGCACTGCTTCCTTCATCAACAAAGTCTTGCTGCAAAGAAAAATGGCAGCTGAACTAAATAGTGTGTTTCGTGATGTCGTCGATTTACATTCTGACGCAAGGTTCTTGTGTCATCAGACACCAGTAGTAATTGGTTCCTGGCCAGTGCTGACCAGTCGGCCTACTACACTTTGAGTAGCAGTGCAGTGCAGCAGCTGCTGCCCCTCAGTGGTTAATGGTATCAAAATCATTTCCCTCCAAGGCAGTAATCCCGATAAGAAAGACAGACACGGCCCCGGCCCAGCCGCTGTGCTGACCTTGCCGCCCAGTGCTCCGCGCGTGGGGACTTCTCTCCTTTGCATCTCTCTTCCCCGAATCTCACGGGGCTTCCCAGACGCTCGCTTTAACGTTTAGTTTGTTTTCTTCATTTCTATAGAGACAGAATAAATCCATTTTTCTACAAATACGGATGATAAAGATCTTCCGTGACTGATAAAATATTTTTATTTTTCTCTTTATTTCATAGCAGCACCTTGAATTTGGCAGGCAGTTCAGCGGTGTTCTCGTCAGGGTCTTGTAGGTCTGCAGAACCAATTGCAGCCCTAGTAAATGCACCAACGAAAGAACGAGCAACTTTGCAGAGAACAGATGGTCTGGTGGCCATGGTGACTGTCTGCTCTCTCTGGTTCCAGCTGAGTGACTGCTGCCGAGGAGTGGTGTTTGATGGCCTGGAGACACTCTTTGCTCGAAACGCAGCTATCGCTCTCCTCTGCCTGCTGAAGGCGATCGGCAACCGGGAGTACATCTATGTTCTCACCATGGTCCAGGATTACGCAGCCATGAAGGCCCAGGAGAAAGCCAAAAAGGAGCAAGAAGGCAAGGCCCACACCCCCTGGGCTGTCCTCCGTAGGCCCGACCAGGTCTTTCCTTTAAACAGAGCTTTAGGCTTGTGTAAAAGCTTCCCTGATGTGATAACCCACTGGGCTTAAATGAAACTATTATACCTGCCACCGCATCTGTGCCCCACCTCTGCCCCGTGAGGTGGCTGGGAGTTCTTATTTCTGCTCTGCGCGAAAGGGAACTGAGACAGGAGGGCACCGTTGAGAGATTATGGACTGACGGATGAACTCAGCCCTTCTGACAGTGGACGCGCTCCCCTCCCTTCCCCCCCAAGTCTTCATAGTCGGCTTCTCTGTACTTACAACTCACCTGGGGAACACGTCACAGGTCCCATCTTGACTCAGGTGACGGATTAGCTGGTTGGTTTTGTCTCCTGTGAAACTAGATAGAGGAGTGCTGCTAAACTTTACGAAACAACTTCTGCATTTTAGCCTAGCGCGTAACAGGCACTGCAGCAGACCTTTTGTGCACTTAGATGTCTTTAAATGGCATGTTATCTCCATCTTACAGATGGGGAAAAGGAGGCTCAGAGATATCAAAAGTCTTATGTAAGATGACATAGCAGATCACTAAGGTCTGTATATCACTAAAGCCTTTACTGCTTCTGTTATTACACCAGCGGCCTGGAAAATTTTCACTGATTGAAAATGGATATATATGCAGTCAGAGAGAGAGAGAGAGAGAGAGAGAGAGAGAGAGAAAGGGAAGGAGAGGGAAAATGTTAATGCAACAAGTTTCCAATTTAGTCAGAAGCAGACCTAGCAAATTCTGACCCCCAAGGAAGGAGGCGACACTGTCCCTGGGAGGCAGAGTCCTGCCCCGGCCTCCGTTCCGTCCACATCGCTGCCCTTCCTCGCTCAGCCTCACCTCTCTCTTTTGGAATAGTCTACACAAATCAAAGGAAATATTTACAGACACCTAGCTGTCTTAGTTCTTACACAGAACTCAAAGACTGCTTCCTTATATTCTCATTCAGAAAAAAGTAATTAAGATGAATGAGCAGGCATCCTCCAGCAGTATTTCAGCCTCCAAGTTCCTAGTTTTCCAGAAAGCTCACTACCCCGTAATGATCAACTTGAAAGAAAGTATCTTTTTTCATTTTCTCAACTATCTGTGGATTGAAGTTTTTCACAATTGCATATAGGCTCCTCTCCCCTAAATCATCTGCATTCTAAAAAGCCCTGATACAGCATACAGTAACATTATAATATTAAAAACTAATTTTTATTGAACATTTCTGAATGTGCCAGGCACTGGGCTAGGTGCTTTACATGACCGCTTATTTGATCCCCACAACAACCCTATGAAGGGGGAATTATTATTATTCTTATCTGTTTCTACCTCTTAGTAAAAGTCAAAGAATGGACTCGAATGCAGATCTCTGAGCCCAAAGCTAGACCAAGAATGTAAGGTGAGATTGTTGCATGGAAAAGTGTGAAAAAGAAGCTGAGTGCCTCTGTGCTGAGTGTGAACCCGCTTCTGGACCTGGAATTTGCAGGGTGCAGAAGATGGTCCCGTTGGTATGCAAATGGTTCCATCACTCTGAGCTCTTTGGTGGCATACGCTCATAATGGGTAAAGTCCGCGGGTGGTACATTACTTTTCTTATCACTGCTGTAACAAATTAAGATGAACTTGGTGACTTAAAACAACACAGGGTTGTTATCTTTCAGTTCTGGAGGTCGGAGTCCTACAGTCAAGGTGTCGGCCGGGCTGCGTCCCTTTGGAGGCTCTGGTGGAGAAGCCCTTTCCTTGCCTTTTCTACCTTCCAGAGGCTGCCTGCTCATAGTCCCCACCTCACGGCCCTCGGACCTTTGCTTCTGTTGTCACCTCTTCTCTCCCTCCGCTGCATCGTAACCTCACCTTCTCTGACATCACTTCTCTGACTCTGGCCCTTTGTCCTTACACGGGGCCCACTCAGACAATCCAGGAAAATCTCTCCAGCTCAAGGTCCTTAACTTAATCACATACATATGAAGCATTCTTTCTGCCACATAATGTAACATATCACGGGTCCTGGGGATTAGGATATGGACATACTTGGGGTCACTATTCAGCCTCCCACAGAGGGAGACCATCTTGTGGAACTGTGCGAAGGAAGGAAGTCCCACAGAGATTAGGGACGTTGCTGCCATACCAGCTCCATCTCACCGTCACAGACCCCGCACAGCCCGTTCAGGCTGAGTGAGAGCTGAGCCGTGGCGGAACCTGCACCAGAGCTGATGAGTGACTTTTCCTCACCTTCTTGTCTCTGTCCCCTGCACAGAGCAGAAACGCATGGAAGCACTTGAGAAAGAGAAAGAGCGTCTCCAAAAAATGGATGAGGAAGAATACGAGGCCTTGACAGAGGAGGAGAAAATCTTGTTCAATCGAGAAGTTCAGCAGGCCCTCAGGGAGAGGAAGAGGAGGTCAGAATCAAGGACTAGCCTGAGCGGAAGCAATTCCCCTGGGCACACAGACTGTCCTGGAGATGGGGCTCATCCTTCAGGGGGCACCAGAAGCCACCGGGGCCCCAGGAGGATGGCCTGCTGAGAGCAGGAAAGCATCTTGTCTACCCTGGGTGCTGCTTGCTGCAGTCTTGAGGATTATTCCCATTCTCCTCTCCTTCCCGCTCTCGGGGGGTGGGGGGTCGCATTTGGGACCAGGCTATGTAATGTAATCAGGAGAGGAGCTTTGGGCCCCAGTGCCATCCTGGGGCTTCCACTGGCTCCCTCACCCCAACCCTGACAGCTGGCCCCTAGTCGTGGCTCATCAGCCTCTGTGCTCCGGTGTCCACAGCTTGTGACCCAGGGTCCACTGTCTTGACATGGGCATGGTGGTTGCCTCCCAGAACTCAGCCAGTTCTGTTCCTCCCCTGGCTGCTGCCTTAGCCTTTGGTGGTGCTGTCCATCCCTGAAATCTGGCAGCTTCTCCCACTTGACCCACAGCCTGGGCAGTTCGCCACAGACCCCGGGAATATCCCCAAGCCAGTACTCTCAGCCACCTTCTGTCCCCATCGCTGGGGATCACATGGGAAAACTGGATCTCCACCATATCATCTAGGGCCCAGGAGACTCGGGGCCACTATCTCAGACTCTCAGATATAGGTGGCAGTGGGACATATGTCCTTTCTGCCCTCAGACTTTCAAACATGCCTGGGCAAGAAGTGTGCCAGGGAGGGGGCTTCTATTTCCTGTTCCCCCACCCCCCAGGATCCCAGACATTGGAGTGGGTGGAGCTAAGGGTTAAATTGCCTACAGTTTAACCCTTCTCCTTCTCTCCTTTCCTTCTACCTCCAGACTCCTCCTACTGACTCCAAAAAAGCTTTTGTGTCCTCTCTGCCCCCGCAGAATACCCTCAGCTCTTCTCCTAATTTGTCCATTGTAAAAATGCCCAGTCCTCCACAGGTATGAAAAGCCTGGCTTGGGATTCCTAAAGGATCTCTCTTCTTTCTCATCCAGGCCACTGCTTCCAGGCATTCATCTTATGGTAGGCTTAGAAACTACAGGTCTGATCTCTCGCACGCTCGCTCTCTCTCGCTCTCTCTGCCTCTCTCCCCCTCTCTCCTCTCCCTTCTTCCTCCTCCCCCCCACACATGAAACACACACACACACACACACACACACACACACAGTAATGAAATAATGATGAGTCAGCTTCAGTGGGTGAAGAGCCACAGCAAGCAAGAACAGCCAGGGATTCCTGGAGATGAAAATAGATGGGTTTTATATTTTCAGAAATGCTGTCCCCTCCACATTTGTTTATCTTTGTGCCCAGCCTTGGTGCCCTCTCCGCTGTTAGCAGCAGGGCAAGGACGGCTGAATCCATAGTAGGAAGGGAACTAGAGAGATTGGAGGAAAGGAATGTGGCTCTCAGATCCAACGCTGTGGTTCCCAGCGACCCGTGGTAGGGACTGCTGTTAAAAACACCATTTCTTGTTGTCCGAGCATTAAGTAACAGTGTAGGAAGCTGGGCCTCATCTGTACTGATACCAGAACAATCTTTGAAAGCTGCTTTTTAAAAGTGCTAACTAACATCAAGCTTATTTTCACCCCTCGCCTTGCTCTCTTATGAAAGGTTGGAAGAGAAATCAGCCTAATCAAGAACTCCTCTTGGCGAGTTTCAGTTCATCAGTTTTGGTGAAAGACCATGTAAAGATGTGATCCATCCTTCCCTCCTTTAATTCCTTCCTTCCCTCCTAGTTACCCAGCTTTGTTTTTTCTTCTTTGTTTTTATGCCCAAGAAAGCTCTGCCCCATGACCCCCCACCAGGCAGTCCCAGGCAGGGAGGGGCTCAGGCAGGAGGCCCCTGAACTCAGTTTTCTCCACCTGGTTTCCTGAAGGGAGCTGGAGAGACTGGCAAAGGAGATGCATGAAAAGAGGCTACAGCAGGAGCTTGAGCGGCAGAAGGAAGAGGATGAGCAAAAAAGGAAGATCAGGAAACCAAAACAAGGACCAGTAAAGGAGGAACTGCCCCCAAAGAAATCTCAAACAGCGAACCGGCAGGTAGCGGCCCTCCCTCGCTCCTTACCAAGAGGCAAAAGCAGAGGGATTAGCCACTGTAACCAGTCAACCAATCAAGCACATTTCCCCTCCAGAAAATTGACCTAATACTACTATTTGGATTTTGTGGTAGGGCAGAAGGTAGGAGGAAAGGGACCGACATCTGTCGGACACGGGTTGTGTGCTACGTGTTGCGCTTATGTTGTATGTAATCCTGTCATTTTGGCATCCCGCCCACCCAGTGAGGCGCAGAGACATGAACCCCATCTGAGGCTGAGAGAGATGAAGTGGCAGTTCCAGGGCCTCACCCAGTTATGTCTGACCACAGTCCTTAATTCTTCCCACTGTCCCCTGCAGTCGCCTGGATAGTGCTAAATAGGCTAGTTGTAAAGATTTGCCTCTAACGAGCTACAAAGTCAACGGGTCCCTGTGCTCAACCAAGAGCTTATCCTTTTGGCATAAGCTTGTCCTGGCAGACAAGTACCAACAGTGTATCGGCCTGCCAAGCTTAGCGGTCACGTCTCTGCGCACTGTGCCAGGGAGGGGTAGAACAGCCAGAGCAACGCCCAGGGCGGCTGTCATGGCCCAGGGGTGTAGCCGGCTGGTGTGCATGGCCGCTCTTTCAACACGATGAGTTCTGAGGGTGAAGCTAAAGCCAGGCTCCCAGCAAGGTGCAGACTGGTTCCAGTGAATGAGCGAGAGGCAGTGACCACAACCCTCCGGCCTCTCACGACCCCTGAAAGCGGGGACAACACCATTTTGGTGATCTTTTCCTGTTGATCCTGCCGAACAGCAGCTCTCAACCAGGAGTGCACATCAAAGTCACTGTGCACCTTTTTCAAACGTACAGTGCCAGGCCCCAGCCAGATCTATAACAAGGAAGGACCAGAGAATTTATTTCGATAAAGGTCCCCAAGGTGATTCTTAGGCACAACCTTAGTGTGTATAAGAAGTGCCTGGAATCCTGTGAGGCCTTCTTACAAAACAAATCATCCTCTCGCTCTTATTTGAATTGGATTTGCTCTCTCTTTAAGCATATTTTATGTGTTTTGCCTTCTAGATTCCTGCTTTGTCCAAACTAGAGGTCAAGATGGATGCAGTAGAAAGAAAAGTATCTGTTAAGGAGCAGCAAATGGCTGAGAAGGAAGAACTAAACAGGAGGAAAAAGAACCAACTGATAGATAACAACTTTGGGTTTCCTCCTGTCCTGGAACAAGAGGACAGTGAGGCGGACCTCCCCAAGGACACTGACAAGCCTTTGGCCCAGAAGTTTAAGACCTACGAGTTGACGTGGAAGGATATCCAGAACATCCTCACATACTGGGACCGGAAGCAGGGAGTTCAGCTGCCTCACACTGGGACCGAGGACCTGCCGCACGAGCCTGACGACCAGCGCCAGGTTCCATCAGGCGGGCGCAGAGGCCGCAAGGACCGGGAGAGGGAGCGCGCGGAGAAGGAGCGCGCCGAGAAGGAGCGCGCCGAGAAGGAGCGCCTGGAGCGGGAGAAAGCCGAGAGGGAGCGTCTGGAGAAGCTCCGGGCAATGGAGGAGCAGAGCGATGGAGGAGAGGGGGACAAGGAGGAGGACCACGAAGGGAAGAAGGATCTCGGTGTGCCGTTTATAAACATTCAGGCTCCTGACCTGGAAGGCGTCAACTGGAAGCAGGCCCTGGAGAGCGACAGGCTTCCCAAGGTGGATCAGGTACAGACTCTCCTCCGGGATGGAGATGCAACAAGTCAGGTAGCGGATACCATGTTAATCATCGTAAAAGCGTTTCCACATAAAAGTCATATCTCCTGAATTCCATTAATCCCTAATGCCACTTCGGATAAGACAATAAGGGCTAAAAGGACCTTTTCTACTTGGTGGAAATCCATAGAAAGTTCCACAGATCTAAATTACCCCATCTGACCTCATAAAAAGCCACATGTAGGACTGATTTTAATACTGACAACACTGGTGCTCGGGGCTGACAAGGCAGGTGTACTTTGGAGTGAAGCAAGAGTCTTGAGGATTCTAAAATCTTTTTCCCACAAACTTCCCACAGGGGACAGAAATGATACTATTAGATAGCCTTTCATTGTTCCTAAAAACAAAAGGTGTTACATAACCCAAAGCCACCTCTGGCCGTTGTTTGCAGGGGATGTTATTATAGCCTTTTGTCCAGGGACAGAATTTTCCTATAAAACAACAGCGAGCAGAATGGGAGAATGCCATAGGAATCACTTCTCTCTCAAGTTTCTTTTCGACTTCTCTTTACAGGCCCATCCTTTCCCCCATTCCCAGAACCTTTGCTTTCTTTTCTTTGCTGTACTTGACCTGCTCCGATCCTAACTTTATCTGACCTTTGAAGAAAATAATATTGAAAGATAAAAGAAAAATTAACACAGAATCTGAAAATAGATGCAACAACTATAGACATCAGAATCTTAAGAGCTGGTGTCTTTAAACAGAGATTTAGCGAGTGCCTACTGTATGTTTTATGTTGACCTGGTTCCTGTCCCAGTGGAGCCGACAGTCCATTTGCAGAGACAAAAACAGTCACAATAAAGTGATAAAAGCTATGATAAGAGAGGTAAAGGGAGCATGTAGCCTACAGCAAGAGCTTCAGCCTGGTCTGGGGGCATGGGGGGTCAGGAAAGACGTGCAGAGCTGTGTCAGAGGCCCTTCACAAACCCCTCCCCTGACACATGCGGTTAGAGGACAGTTAGGGGCAGCCTGCCCTCTGCTCTGGAAGTTAACAATGGGCTTTTCCTTTAGATCCTAGACCTCTTGGGTCTGGGTTCCTCTGGACCTCCAATCCCGCCTCCTGCCTTATTCTCAATTATCACCTACCCTGTGAAGCGGCTGCCTTTGGCCACAACGGAAATCCTGAAGCACTTCGTGTTTGTGATTCCACCCTCCGAAGAGCTCTCTCTGCTGGAGGAGAAGAGAGAAGTGGAATCAGAAGCAGAGCTGTCAGCCATAGGCTCTATGAAGGTAAAGAGGAAGCAGTTCACCCTGACCTTGGCAGGACTTCAGATGGGCAGGAAGAGTGTTGACTTCCACATGGCCAGAAACTGGTTGTGGTGCTGGGAGTCAGCTCACGGAGGTGTTTTCCCTCCACTCTCTGGGGACCCTGCCTGAGGACCCCGTGCGAGCCTCTCTAAGCTACACCCTCCCTGGGTCTGACCTTTCCAGCTTCCCAAGAGGAGACTGAAAATGACTGGTTTTCATCTTCCAACCTTTCCAGTCTCCATGGGATGGTTTAGGGAACTTGTCAGATTACTCTGAAGCTCATCTGCAAGAAAAAAAATAAACAAAACTAGCTCTTTTTTAAAAGATGGTAGAATGTATTCGTGAAGTTAAGTAATTCACACAGTGTATAAGAATACAAGAATCAACAGACACAGTTTAAGGGGACACATGCCACTGCAGAAAGGATAGATTGAAGAAATTATGATGAGAAGATCAGAGATTTTGGGTAAGGTCACTTTTATCTCCTCGCCTGGCACAATACAGTAAAATTAATCCCAGCTGATTTAAAAATATAAGCAGTCAAAATGAAATTATGTAAAGTAAAAGAAAATATATAGACAATTACTAGAATAAATCACAAAGGATAAATAGATTTCACCAATGTGCAAAAGGCATGTGTATTAATAATTATAGAGGGGCGTTTTATTCCCAGCAGAGTATGGTGGCCCAAAATTTGAATCTCTCCACACAGCCTCCTACAAACCATGCCCATCAGCAAAGAATAAATAAAATTAGCAGCAGATAAAATTACCTGCAGACCCTCCCTATAGCTCAAGCAGGTGACAGAGACTGCCTCAACTTTCAACTTACAAATAAATAGGAAATCAGCATCTGCAGTGAGCAGCATCAGTGGGCAGTCCTTACTGGAGCAGAGTCCAAATAAAAAAGATAAAGAGGGAAAAACTGCCAACATCAGAGGGGACTATTACATCAACCTCTTTTCTGAAAAACGGCCATTAGCAGGAAAGAGTTAAGCATTCTTTAACTTAACCATTTTAGGAGGAACTCTAGTTCATCTCCAATTGACAAAGGAAAGCTCTTCATTCTAGAAGAATGACAGCTAAAATTATAGAAAGAATGCAAGAATTAGAAAAACATTATTCTGTTATCCCCAGTAAAAAAAAAAAAAAAAAAAAAAAGTGCCAATGGATACAAAAAGCAGTGGTTTGGGGAGAACAAGACATTCAGGCGAGCTAGAGCATCATCCCACAGGTGACCGGCCAGCTGTAAAGGGTGACATCTACTTTATTATGGCCAGATCTGGCAGGCACCACTCCAGCCACTGGAACACACTATGTCTGTAATCGTGGGTCAGTATGACATTATTTGCTTCCTCTTGTGATAGAGTGTAATGTACACAGCGTCCTCTCTGCATCTAGTTAAGCTTATAAGCCTAATTTTCAGTTTCCAGAAAATACAGGGAATAAAGGAATAAACTAGATGACACTTTGGGAACAGGTTGAAAATTTCAGACTGTGGAATATTTTATAAGAACACAGAGTCTCTCCAAAAATTCAATGTGATTGGGAGGGAGTGAGAAGTCTAGATTAAAACCTACTAAAGAAACACAATAGCAAAATGCAATGTGGGAACACACGCCCTGCCAGCTTCAAGCTGTCTTTAGGGAATGGCGTACCAGGGAAAGCACTATACTTCTTTTCACTTCTTGTCTTCCACTCTCATATGGTAAGCTGAGCCCTACTCTGCTCCAGGCCACCGCCAGCGTCCTAAACCTGCAGCAGCTCTGTCTTTCGTTTGTGTGTATGCAAGATGAGTAATTAAGACCCTGTGCTCATTTTTAATTAAGGTCCAGGAGGAGCAGACAGCCTCATCTAAGGGGAACAAACAGAAAGTGAAAGAAAAATTAGATCAGACCCGTGAGGCTCAGAAGGACAAACGTCGCATGGCCTTCAACAGGAAGGGACTTTCTGGAGGAACTTCTGGGACCATTGCCCCCCTGTCAGACATAGAGCAGAACAACTTCTCTGGAGAGCACTCCCAGGAGAAGTTCATCAGGTGGGCCTCTGAGCAACCCATGGAGAGAAACGCGGAAGCCCCATGCCCCATGTTGATGATGCAGCTGTCACTGCACCAGTTGGGAATAGGGCCGTTCTGCCTGTGGGGCCCTACGGACCACCATGCCTAACCCCAACAGGACGGGACCCCTCCCAGGCAGCAGTCCTGCCTTCTCTTGGTGCAAGAGAAGCATTCTCACTTTAAAAGCCTGTGTGGTCATTTGCAGGCTGAATCATTTCCGGTGGATAGTGCCAGCCAACGGCGAGGTGACATTGCGAGTGCACTTCTCTGCCAGCGATCTCGGGAACTTCGACCAGACGTTCAACTTTGAGATCCTCGGAACTCGCCGCCAGTACCAGCTCTATTGCCGCGGTGTCTGCACTTACCCATACATTTGCCAAGACCCAAAGTAAGTGGATATTATTTTAAAAGAAAAGGTTGACAGGTACATTTTAGTTTCTTCTCATGCTACTTTGAACAAGGCAGCTCTTAATATTAATGTGGAACCAGGACAGCCTCCTGGACCCTCATGTACTGGGCTTCGACATCTTGGGCGGTGACTAAGCCACAGGAATGATGTAATAATGTGAGACCGAGGAAGAGCGGTAACAGGTATGAAGAGGGGGAAAGTCTTCTTCTGCCACGTTAGTTTGCTTATTTAACTGTTAAGCAAATTTTTAAAAATTGTATGTTTACTGTAGGATTTTTTTCTGGCCTACAATATGAATACAGGTGTGACTCTCCATAGGCAGGCTTTCTTCTGAGTCCCCTGTGCACCACATAAAGGCACCTGGCTGAGCAGTCTGGTGGGGCAGGCCTTTCATAGCTGTCCACCAAGAGGAGCTTTTTTGTAATTCTGACTAAGGAGCCATGTTGGACAAGGAACTCAGAAGCTAGTTAATATTCACCAGAACTAGCTTCCAATAGGAATTTTCAGGAATTTTTGTAGCTGACACACAAAAACAGGAAATCCAACTAAGCTCTATCATCAGCCCCTCGTTATAAAAGGCGCCAGTGGGAATCTTTTTCCTCAAGTTCAAACTGGACTGTTTTTGCTTGGGGCTAGGAGAAGGGAGGGAACAGGAATAAGGCTCAACAAAGGTCCTCACATTACGAATCATTCCGTGTCCTACACCCGGAGGTTTTGCTGAACAGGGAGTGTTGGATTCATGTAAGCATCTGGTGGTGGCACTGACCTTCCACTCAGGCAGCCTCTTCTCTTCCGCCCCTGTACTCAGAGTGGTATTCCCTCAGCGGAAGATGGACATGAAGACAAACGAAATCATCTTTAAGAAGTATGTTATGAGCATGGAGAGGTTTTACTTCGGGCCACTGCTTTGTGGAAAATCAAGAGATAAGTAAGTGCTCTGTTATCTTAAAGCAGATTTCAGACCCCCGGGCTGGACTCATGAATAATATAAGCAGAATTCCTATGTAGACATAGTTTTTACTAATGCTGCCTCTGTCCCTGAACCTCAAATTAGGAGAACTGGGTTATTGTACCCCAAGTTTCAGATGAATGGGGGTGCCATTTTCCCAGATGGCAAGGCCTGGAAGAGGACCAGATTTCAGTGGGGGAAGGATAGGATCAAGAGTTCATTTGGGATACATTAAGTTATAGACTCTTAGAAGACAGAGAGAGTTAGTAGCTACATAAAGCAGGGAATAGGCTATACAGCTTTGGTTCTCAGAGGACAGAGGCCTGTCTTCAAGCCATGGGCATGGGCGAGGTCGCCTAAGAAGAGAGGATGCAGTACGGAGAAAAAGACCACAGATGGAGCCGCGAAGAACTTCACCACTCACAAGAGTTAAAGCCAGCAAAGGAGCTGAGCAAGAGGGCCAGGGCTGCCGCTGGGCCCAGTTAAAAGGGTGGCATCGTGGAGCAACAACGGGGCTGTGGTCAGCAGTGCCGAATGCTGTAGAGAGGGCAAGGAGATGAGGACGTCAGTGCCCACGGGGTTCAACAACATGGGGTCCCCAAGGGGCCTTAGCGGGAGCCCTTTCGGGGTGGTTGAGGATGAAGCCTGAGTGAAGTGACTGGGGAGTCAGCGGGAGGTGAGGAAACGGAGACAGGGCATGAAGATAGCTCTTTGGAGAAGCTCAGCTGTGAAGGGAGCTGGAGGGGCTGACAGTGGGAGGGAGACGTGGAGTCTGGGGAAGGCTGTCCGTACACCGTTGTCCTTGCAATGTTTGGATGCCAAGGGGAAGTATGGAGGAAAAGGTTGGCGTTTCAGGAGAACGTAAGGGCCATCAGCTCCCTGAGACAACACCACGGGATGTGTAGAGCTGCCCTTTGCCGGGAAGAGGGACGTCATCTCGTGTGAAGAGGGACAGAGGTGGGAGCGCTTCAGGTTTACAGATTCGGTTGGTGCAGTGAGGAGGTTCCCGTGCAACTATTCTGTGTTCTCCTTAGCGAATGAGGTGAGGTCATTACTAACAGGGAGCGAAGTGGAGGGAAGTTAGGAACGTTGAGGAAATGGAGCAGGTATGAAACAGCTTCAGGGGAAAGTGGAAGAGGGAGAATATTGGAGAAATAAAGTAAGATTAGCAGGTAGAATTGGAGGCCTAGGTGAGGTTGATGACCATACATTTTGGGCGATACTAGTTTTTTTCGGTTATATACAAATTTCTTATTGTACAGGCAGGTGAGACCACCACGGGAACCAAGGTCTCATCATGTCTTCATTCAATCTAGCATTTATTGTGATGAGCAGAGAGGGTCTATTTCTGTGCTAACTTGGTGGAACTAATGAGCCATCTTTGCTCTCCATTTCTTCAACACCTTCAGTTTGTTTCCTGAGATGCTGAACTAGAAAGTGAAGGTAAAGAGGGTTTGCTGATAATGGAGAGGGTTTTCAAGCCTAGCAGAAGGGCTTAGGAGAGAGAAGGAGTGTGGGTCAAGTTGATGGACATGAGATAGAGCGAAGCCCAGGAGTCAGGGAAATGACGGCCATTCAGAGAGGCGTGTGTTCAGGACGGCACTGGAATTAGCTAGGATCTGGGGCCAAACAGCGCTGATCCAGGAGGTGTACAATTGCAGTGGCCCAAGGACCAGTGCAACTAGGTATAATTCATGTATTCTTCTAAACCTTACTGAGCCTCAATGTCCTCATTTGCAAAATGGGAAAATGGTAGCACCCATCTCAAAGACGTGAGAAGACCGCGCTGGATAGTGCACGTGAAACTTAGCGCGGGGCTGGGTGGTGGTGGTCGCCGGCTGGATGTGAAGGCAGTCCCCATCCCCTTTGGCAGTCACACGGAGCGTGTTCTGTCTCTTTGACTCTGAGTTAGTCTCTGCCATGCACTCTCCTTCCTTGCTCCACCACAGCCTGTTCAAAAAGGTTTTCTGACTGTTTCTGGGCACCAGCGGTTACTATGGTGCCCTGCCTTCCTGACCTGTGCTGTGATCTCTGATGATGCGCATCTTGACTGGCATTTCTTGTGTTTTCCATGGTTTCTTTTCTGTTCAGTCATTAACTGAGCAGCTTCCAGTGCCCATGCTGCTCAACTCTGTGTCTGTCTTCCTAAGGCACCGAGGAACAGTGCCAGTGAACAGTGCCAAATGAATCCACGGTGGAACAGTAACATCCTGTGTGGGTATAGAAGGCGGTGAATGAGGCCGTCTCTCTAAGACAGATGTGAAATGACAAGTTACTCAAATGATCATCACTCCTGGGAGTATAGGCACTGGGAAGGGTAAAGCTGTATATTTCCCAATTAGGATTCTTTGCAATAATAACTACCATTCATCGAGGATTTAATATCTACAGCTATCCTAAGAGCTGGGTGCACTATTTCCTTTAATACTCACAGAAATCCTAAGAGGCGTCATCATCTCATCTTAGAGATGAGGAGACCAAGGCTTTGGGGAATCAGGTCACAGCTACAAGTCTTCATAACTACGAAGCTTGTGTTCTTAGCCACAGTGTAACCACGCTGTCCTTTGGAATTGCTTTGCACCTGACAATCTCCTTTTCCACCTGAGCTCTCAGTCATTTCTCACACCCACATCCCTAATTTAGCCCTAATTCTCATTCATTTCCAGATACAAGTCGTCCTTGTTCCCAGGCAACATGGAGACACTGACGATCCTGAACAACTCCCCAATGGTCGTGGAGGTGTTCTTCTCGTTTCAGAATGATGTCAAAGCGAGCACCTACTTCCTGGAGCCCAACAACATGATTCTAAAACCCAGTGAGAAGCAGGTACAGTCCCGTGGAAACTAGCCTACCAGGGCAAGGCTTTCTTGGAAAATTGTGAGGCCTTGGCATTCTCAGTACAAATGTACTTTGTTTTAACTCTTCCATTAGATGCTGAACGTATGGGCCTACCCCACTGCAGTTGGAGTCTTTGAAGATAGCATCGTCTGCTGCATCAAGGAGAACCCCGAGCCAGCCATCTTCCAATTAAGCTGCCAGGGGATCCGCCCAGAACTGGAGCTGGAACCCAAGCAATTGCATTTTGACCGTCTCCTGCTGCATAGGTCAGAGTTCAGGGTGACACCAGGACTGGAATGGAATTTAAAGAATATTTAGTTCTAGGGTGACCAACTCATCTTGATTTATTCAGGACTTTCCAGGTTTTAGCACTGAAAGTCCTGTGTAATGAGAAACTTCTGGTCCGGTACCAATCAGGATGGATAGTAACCCTGTTGATTCAAGCTGAACTTCAGCAGGGTCAAGCCGCCCCCTTCCCATCCCCACCAAGATCAACTACTAAAGTGTACACATAATTGCATTTTTCTCAGAAGAACTAGAATTTTACAGATTCTCAAAGCAGTCCATTATCCTAAAAAGTTAAGAATATTAGGTCTAGAAAGTACAAACAGAAAACATTAGACCAAAACTAGAACTTACATATTCATTCACTGGAATCGTATTATTCTAAATAGAGAATGTTTATGTCTGGGGCTGCTGGGAGAGAATGTTGATATTATATGGATCCTTCATTCTTTAATCAATACCATCAGGACCCATTCCCTGATAAATACCGATTAGTGAACTAAACAATGATTGAAATAACCGGAATTACTTTTTCTGACCTGCCGTAATAAATCAAAATCATTTGCAACTAACAAAATGTCTTTCGGTCCCTGCAGAAAAGAGTCCAAGATAGTTGTTCTCCGCAACGTGACACCACTGCCCGTGGCCTGGCGGGTCACCAGCCTGGAGCATCTGGGCGACGACTTCACTGCGTCCATGATGCAGGGCACCATCCCGCCCAAGGGCGAGTACAGCCTGCAGCTGCACTTCCAGCCCTCCAAACCTGTCAATATCAAGAAGACCATTCGGTTGGAGGTGAGCCCTCGCACATCTTCAGACTCGGTCGTCGAAATATGTACACATCGGGTTCCCTGACACATACACACTACCAACACACAAACACCCATGTTACCAACACGCACACATACACACACCACACGCTAAGCCAGGTCTCCCTGTTACACACCCCCATCAGATCCCCATTTGACAACCTCCAACCCACAATATCTTGCTGTGCACATACTAGAAGCTCCATAAAGGCAATGTTGTTGATGGCTGATTTCCCAGTGCCAAGAGCAGAGCACTCAATCAGCGCAGAGCTAATGAATGAATGAATGGTGTTACTGTCCCTAAGCAAGCATTAGATTCCTGATTTCACACCCCAACCCAGTCGCCTCTCACATTACTATCTCGGGAAAGGTCACCCTTCACCCAGTTGTTCCCACAGACACCTAGGAATCATCCTTAATTCCTCCTTTTCCTGACAGCCTCCCCTCCAACCTTGTCCTCCAGCAAGTCCCGTCAGTTATGTCTCGCATGTGTCTCCTGTCCATCCACTTCTCTGTCTATACTGCCACCACCACCCTCGTCCACCCACAGCATCTATCACCTGGACTTCTGCAGAGGCATCCTAACTGGTTTCCCTCTTTGTAGTCCCCACAAGAGTCCAGAGAGATCATCAAAATGTTAGTCATTGTCCTTCCTAAAGCATTCTGCTGGCATCCAGCTGCAATAAGAACAAAGCCCAGGATCACCTGCTCCTGAAGTCCCACCTGCCTCTACATCTGCACATCTCTCCACCCTCGTTCTTGCTCACCGGCTCCCAGCACATGGTCTCTCGGCTTTTTCCTACTAACCTTAGGCTCTGTGGGGAGATGGCTCCTACTTTAGGATCTGTCAGACAGCACTGTTTCGACAGGGTTCCCCTAATCCTCCCATCGTGGGAATCTCCTATTTGTCACTCACTCACCCTGTCTCCTGTCCTTCAGAGCACTACCTTGCAGATGTTATCCTGTTTCTTTCTTTCCTTTCTTATGTGAACGCCCATGGAGCAAGATCTCTCCTGACTTGTCCCTTCTCTGCGTTGGTTTCCTAGGGCTGCTCTAATAACGGGCCGTAAACCGAGTGGCTTAAAACCCCAGACATTATTCTCATATAGTTCTGGAGGTCAGAAGTCTGAAATCAAGGTGTTTTCAGGGCCATGTCCCCTCTGAAGCCTCTAGGGAAGAATCCTTCCTTGCCTCATCCAGCTTCTGGTGGCTCCATGTGTTTCTTGACTTGTGGCTGCCTCACTCCAGTCTCTGCCTCCATCTTCACATGGCCTTCTTCTCTGCTTGTGTCCTCTCCTTTTCTGTCTCTTATAAGGACACTTATTATTGGATTTAGGGCCCACCTATATAATCTAGGATGGTCTCATCTCAAGATCTTTAACAATTACCTATGCAGAGATTCTTTTTCCAAATAAAATTACATTTGTAGATTCCAAGCATTAAGACATAGACATACCTTTTTGGGACCACCATTCAACCCATTACCCCATCATGTACCCTAGTGTTAGCACAGGCCTGAGTGTAGAGGGCACTTGGTAGAATCTGGCAAATGAATGAATGAACAAATATCACTGATCTTTGATGCTTGAACCAATTTTGCAACAATCAAGGGGTCATCCAAGCTTCTCCTTAAATACCTCCAGGGATAGAAAACTTACCAACACTCCAAGCAGCCTGATCTTCCTTTGAACAGGTCTGACTGTCAGTTCTTCCTTGGGTTGAGTTCAGATTCCTCCCTGTAATTTGCACAAATTAATCCTTTTCTTACCTTTTGGATCCAGTGAATGGATCAGTCTCTCTTATTACCTACCCATGACTTTAGGTAGCTGAAAACATATATTGATAGGTTTATTCAATCCACGAATGTGTGTGAGCCCAAAGGTGAGAGTCAAAAATTTGTAACACCAGTCTCCACGTGAACACAGATCTCTGCACAGGGGGCCCAGGCCACATGGCTGGTGGAGGGTCCCAGCTATACTGGCTTTGTCCTTCGGTTGCTGGATCATGGGGATTCCAGGTTCTCACAGTAGAGGCGGTGTGGGAGGCAGTCAGCAAAGGGATATTTGGAAAGGTCATTGTAACAGCTGTTTCCCAGCCATTATAGAAACATTTCTGTATTTTAACAACTGACATGGCCTCCCTGTATATTCCAGCGAAAGCAGACACAGTGCGTCTCCCCTCAGGCTCCCCAAAGTGCCCTAAGACTTCTCTCCCATAGACTGTATCCCTTCAACATCTACCCAAGGAAATGCCTTGCTTTCTGGTCCCTTTGGAAAGTGTCCTGGTAAACTCATTTTTTTATTTGTGTACCTCTTAAATTGTCCTCCCCATTTTCCTCAATTATAAAATTTAATCCCCATTTTCTTCAATTACAAAATTTAATCAACCATACACACACACACACACACACACACACACACACACACACACACACACACTGTGAAGAAGCAAAGGGAATAAAATGTTTTGGGTACTTGGCATCTATCAGTAGAAAAGTACTATGTAAATTCTGGAGCTGATAGTCCAAGTTCCAAGTTCTTTGACCTATTTTTCCTGTCAGCCTTTCTTCTTGTCATCTCTGTAAGAGGGTAGGCAGCAAAAGAAAGAAGGTAAAATGGAAGTCGGTCCAATTTGTTCTGCGAGACGTTGGTTAAATGCTTGATGAAAGAAAAGATGGAATCTCTGAGTTAAAACTTGGCATCCAAAACATAAGTAATGGGGAGCGGTGACTTATTTTTTCAACTTGAGGCTTCAGCAGAGAGGCAGGTGCCCTTCAGGCAGAAGCAGGAAAGCCATGCCCACTACCCAAAGGCTCCTCACCTTGACATACAGACCCTTTATCACCCCTTCGTTGGTCTCAAGAGTCAACAGTAAGGCCAGCTGGCATCTGACGCCAGTGTAGGTGTTCCTCAGAACATTCAGGGAGGAATTACCACCAGGGATGACAATGGAGAGGACACCGAGCAACTGGAGGCTGCGGTCTTGCTTATTATTATTATTATATTTTTTTACATTTCCAACTTTAATAATGATGTTCACATAAATAAAACATTTGAAATTTTTAAAAGAGAAACATTAAACACTTATTTTATATGAAAAATCTAGCACTTTTTCCACACGTTGAGCCAGAAACAAAGAACAGAACAATTGAGATTTATAAAATTAGTAGAGCAAAGATGATTAAGTATATACAAGTTTTCTATTGCCACTGTCAGAAAAATATTCTTCAGGGTTTTTTTAAAGGTTCTAAAGAATACTTTTCTGTAATGTATATTCACAGTCCAATCTTCAGTAATGTAGCAACAATCATGCAAATGATTTAAACCCAGTAGTTGGACCAGAAAGAAAATGACAGAAAATGCAGCCTCTTTTCCTCATTCTTATGTTGATTGTCTACACCAGCATTCCCCAAAGGGTGTTAGCAACAACACTAATCCTACCAAATGCTCAATGAAGACAAAAGCTAAATACATTTCTAAAATATTTCATACCACATCTTCTTGATCCCCACTGCATGTTACATAATTCAGGCTCCAAACACCTCGTGGGTCTTGCTTTTACTGAAGAATTTCTTACCCCAACAGGTGTTAGACACGGAGAATATTGTGGGAGTTGTTCAGTTTGAAAACATCATGGTCTTTGCAGAGTCCTACGACATCGCCTTGGACATCACCTTCCCCAAAGGTCTGTTGACCCCTTCAAGTCACATCTTTTAGTGTAATGTATTTCCTATAAAGAGGAAGACTAGGGATTGTTGGGGAGCAGGAGGAATTAAGCCTGAGTGATGTTAGCAACCTTACTGTGGATCTCAACTGGAGATGACAGGGCTAGCGGGGAGCGGGTCACAAGGATAAACTTCACAGAGCTCTTTTCTGAACAGTCATCTGAGGTGAGTACCTGTCTTCCTGCCTGTTTTCTATCACTGCTATAACAAATGACCACAACCTTTGTGGCTTAAAACAATACAGATTCATTACCTGACAGTTCCATAGGTCAGAAAATCTGAAATGAATCTCACTAGGCTAAAATCGAGGTTTTGGCAGGGCTGCATTTCTTTCTAGAGGCTCTGGCCAAGAATCCATTTCTTTGCCTTTTCTAGCCTCTAGAAGCCACCCACATTCCTTGGCTCATCGTCCCTTCCTCCACCTTCAAAGCCAGCAAGGTCGGGTCAAGCCCTCTCACACTGCCATCTCAATGGTCCTCGAGTTTTCATCTCCCTCTTCTGCTTTTAAGGATCCTTGTGATTACATTGGCCCCTCAGAGAATCCAGGATAATCTATCTCTTTATGTTAAAGTCAGATGATAAGCAACCCAAATTCCATCTGATACCTTACTTCCCCTTTGCCATGTAAACTAGCATATTCACGGGTTCCAGGAGTTAGGACAGTGCACATCACTGGGGCTGGGGTAGGGGTGGCATCATTCTGCCTGCTACGCTGCCCCAATGCCTAAGTTAGATCCCTCACTTTAGCATGCATTTTTCCATTATCCCTCCTATCTCCGATAGGTGTCCTCAGGATTCATAGGAAGTTATAGCTACATTTTTGCCTAGATGTCATTAGTCTTGTGTACAAAGATATTGTAGGAATAATACTGTAAATTATGGAACAGTCATATCATGATATGTTATGCAACCATTAAGATCACATCAGTGAGGGGTTTTTATGTGTGGAAATGCTTACGATGTAACGCTAAGTAAAGCAATATAAATTTATGTGTAATGTCCAAACTGTGCGTAGTAAACATCTGATACAAATTCTTTTTTTAAGTTTTAGCTAATGGGAGACATAAAAGGAAGGTCAGTGGTCCTAGGATAGAAGCCAAAGGGAACTGCCCTGTCGAACTGGGTGTGAGAGCAGGGTCTGTTGTTTGCTTACTAAGACTCAGTTAGAAGAGGTTTTTCTAGCCATGATGTTTTCAGAAAACGAATTCTCTGAAATTGTCATCATGAATTCTCCATGCGAATGTCAATAGGAAGTTCCCCTGCTTCTCTCTGTCATCCCCTCTCACCCATCCCCAACCCCGCCCTGGCCTCTGCAGGAGCCGAAGGAGGCCTCGATTTTGGGATTGTGAGGGTCATGGAGGAGGTGAAGCAGCCTCTACAACTGAAGAACCGTGGGAAATACGAGATCATGTTCAGGTAACCTGAAAACCAGCAGGCATGTGGGTCGTCTGTGTCCACTCATGGAGAGAAGAGTGTGTCTGGGAGATTTAAGAAAAATAATTGATTGTGGAAATCATAAGAATCATTTCTGCTCTTAGCCTCTCTTGCCTTCAACGAATGGAATTTCAATTGCTAAGACAGCAGAGATTTTTACAGTGCTCCCAACTCCATGGCTTTATAGGGACCCTTAAGGGCCCTGTGAATGCACATGGTGTCACAGGGGTCTGGGGTAGGGGAAGAGACTGAGGGGGACAGGTTGTGAGGAGGAGATGCTGGGGCGAGAGGTGGTCCCGCCCTCCTTTTAGCTCTTCCCTGTTTCGTAAGTTGACATTCCACATGAGATTTCATGTGAAGAAGGGATGTTCCACTTCTCTTTTTTAATTTTAAGAACCACTGTGTTATACATTTCAAATGCAGCCTGTTGGAGTAGAAGTGCACCTCGTAGAAGTGAACTCGTAGAAGCCTGTTGGAGTAGAAGTCTCATCTCTTGAGATTAAAAATGACACACTAAATAAAGGAGATTCCTCAGGAGGAAAGAGTGGCACTGGGTGGGGGAGAGGGAGGAGGTCACTAGAGCAGGGTCACACAACCCTCAGTGGCAGTGCCAGCACCCATGGCCAATAGATTTCTGTGAAAGAGCATGTTTCCCCCAGTAGAATTCACAGTTTATAAAAGGACTTTCCCTAGCAGACTTGGAAGAAATTCAGTGTATTCATGATGGTTTCATTTTAGCCCATAGGATGCTGAAATTAGAGAGGTCCAACCTCAGTACTACTGTTAGTTAGAACTGTGGATTGAAATAAATAAATGTAAGTAAAAGCTTAACAAACCTAGAAGGGAGCCACTGGTACTTTGGAATTAGCTAAATGGAATCTTACCCATTCCCGAGTTTTGTTTCAGATAATGACAGGGTATTAGCTCTTCTCTCTTAGGTTACATGGAACAGAGTCACCCTTAGGTTGAAACAGGTGACGAGGGGTTTGTGCAGGGAGGTGAGGAAGCACAGGCACCCAGCATGCAGCAGGAGTGACCAGGTCTCCTGGGACATGGAGATGACATTTGGGTTCCCACAGCACCTCCAGGCGTCTCACCTCAGCTTAAGTTCCTGCTCCTTCTCCAGTCCCCTTGTCATTCTCATGAGTCAGCTTTTCTCTTTGGCTTCTCACCTCACCCCCACTGGGCCATGACCTCCCTTTCCGAGTGCCTCTGTTGCATGGCTTCTGCCCCCTGTTTTCTCTTTTTTCTTAGATCCCCTTCTTCTGCATCACTGTTCCCTCTCTGTGTACTGTATTCAGTCTCAGGCGGGTAGGAGGGACAGAGGGAAAGAAAGAGAGAGTAATTAATTTAGTTGATCCTTACCCAGCATCAAATGTCCCTTTTGGACGGAGATCTCCTGCAAGGTCACTTCTTGATCACAGGATAGAGATGGCTATCTTTGCCTCAGCATTAATCCCTGGCCCTGTCAACCCTGGCTAAAGAGGAGTGGTCACAGAGTCCAAGGCACAGAGGACACTGCTAGGCATCGTATTTAAGCAGGCAAAAGACACTGCAGTCTCTTAACAGTCTGGAGTCTCCTCTCTAGTGTCTTGGCTTCCCTAAATAACTACTTCCAGTGACTTTTATTCTTGTCTTTCAGCTTTTCTGTGGACCCCGTAGGGATTTCAGTGACCAATGTAAATTCTATGATCTCAGTCCAACCCAGGAAGGGCTCACTGACCACAACGGAAAAGCCCACAAATGTCCAGGTGTTATTCCGTGCAAGAAAGGAAGTGAAGATAGAGCACCAGCCAATCCTGCGCTGTCAGGTAAGAGAGCTCAAAGGGAAGACTCCTTCAGTGGCAGCACTGTAGGACTCATGTCAAAAAGAAGAGTACATGGTCTAAGCCACACCTCAAGGACAACGAGTGTGGGCTGGCCTGGGTGGCAACCAGAAAGGATGCACCAGCGTTTGGTCTCCAACTAGCAGGCACAGGTAGATCATGTGGGAGGTATGCAAGTCATCAGAAATTGAGAGTGCCAGAGAGGAAATGTGGACCCTGGTCTTTGAGGAGCACCTGAGACAAGGAAGCTGAGTCGAGTCATCAAGTGCAAAAAAAGAGTGGGAAAGTGAAACAGGAGGCAAAATTGGCCTTTGTTGATCCATGGCTAGTAAGCTGGATGTTAGTATTTGCTAACATTGTCGATGCAGTAATATAAAGAAATGAACTAAAGAACTTGGCTTCATGTCAATGATGAAAATAGGGAATGAAGTCAACAGTCATGAGAATTCTGGAGCTATGCCGGTAGCTGACATCTTCCCAATCCTTCTTTCTCTAGATCATTGAACCCAATATCGCGGAAGGAGGTGAAATCATTGCCAGCATTCCAATTAAGTTTTCTGTGAATGCAGTGTTCTCCAAATACAACATCAGCCCTTCCTCCATCATCAACTTTGGGGCTTTGATTTATGGCGCCCGTAAAAGCTCCAGCTTCATCATAGAAAATCAAGGTGTTACTGACTTCAGATATGTCCTTTATAGGCTGACGGGGGAGAGCGCCATTCATCAAAAGAAAGTGTAAGACAAGTATTTACTTAACTCATGCCATTCCCTGGTCCATTAGTGCTTTACATTTTACGAAGAGTTTTCGTTTATTTTATCTAAATTCACCTGATTCCCTTTCATGAGTGAGGTCGGTAATGTTAAGAAAGGCTCATCCAAGATTATGCAAGAACTCACCAGTAGATCCCAGTTCTGAACTGACATCTCTGACTCCCAATTCCACATACTTTCTAACTGCTGTCGAATGTGATAAATTTTAATTGAACAAATGTAAAGTCTTCTGTTTGAGATTGTGTCCATTGTCCTGGTGCTTCTACCATGCTGCAAGACTAAGTAGTAAGTCATTGTCCTATCCGTTGTTCTGTGGGCTGTCAAGGGACTGCTATAACAGCAAGCTAAATCAAGAGAAAACATAGCTGTGCTTCATGATGGGGAATGGCAAAGGGTACCCTGGAACATGGACTAGAGAAAGCGCGGTGATGCCGCAGTCTGCTGGCACTGTTTTTACCTTTTCCCCATGAAGATATTTTATCCCAACAGCTCACTTAGTAGTTATTCCAACAGTAAAACGTGTATTCTTCAAAAGGTGGCTCTCAATCAATTCACCAAAACAATTTACCTTTCTTAGTGCTTTTTTGCCTTTATTTGATTGTCATATTCTTTTTTGGCAACTTTGGGATGGTTTTACCAATTTCCAAAGCATTTTGTCTTGTCTTTCTAATTAATTTACTTTCTGACTAATTAATTATTAATTAATTTAAAACGTACTTTCTAATTAGTTGTTTTGAATCGTATATACAGCTTTACATTGTAATCGTTTTACATTTTCGAGGATATCCTCTTCTGTTTTGGCACAGTTCTTGGCAAAAGAAATTTTTGATTAAACTGTCTAAAGTCTCTTTCTTCCAAATTTAATTTCAACCTAATTTTTATTATTTATTTTATAATAATTTAATAACGTTTATTCATAGATATTATAATTGTATTTTGCATTAAAACATTTTTAATTTATTTTTTATTTTAGCATGTACAAATTCATTCAAAATACTCAAGAGAGGGGGTAGAAGTTCAATTGTTCTGGTCATGAAGCAAGCGAATACTCAAATATATAAAACTCCGAAAAGGTTAAGGTTGTACCTCAAATACATTTGATTATTTGTGGGGAACTAGCCTCTAGGCAAACTAATTATTGGGTAAACTCGTTTCAAGTGAAGTGAACAGTTACCAAAACCTGTGTTTGTGCTATTGCTTAAACTAAGTCTTTAAAACACCATGACTATAAATGTGAAGAAAAGGGATAGAATTTAATCGACTTGGCATTTCATTTTTTTTCAAGTAAGATCAGGTAAAAGATTTGATGTCTACAAATAATTTTCACACAGTGTTTTCCAACAATCTCAAGTAAACATATAACAGTTGTTATTTTCTTGCAGTAATTTTTAACATCCTTCTGAACCATATTTAATAAGTACAATTACTACCTGGTTTTCTCACAATTGTTCAATGAGTTTGGCTAATGATGAATGCTGCCTATGCTTCTCCAGTGCCCTCTTGGGCAAAGAAGGACCCCTTTCCCCATTCCTAGGAGAAGAGACCTTGCAAGCAGACAGACAGGTGGCATTTAATGTCACCACCCCAATCTAAGGGCATTCTCTTGCTTCTTTAATCAGAGTCAGTCATATTCGGCATGCAAGATCCCGAGAAAGCGAGAGCTTCTACAAGAGTGGCTTTTCCAAGGCAAGCAAGTTCTCCGAGTCTATTCAGAAAGAAGTAAACATTCCTAACCAGGTGAGTGCCTTTTTCCTTGTTCCCTGAAGCCCTGTAAGGCCACCTTCCAACTAGTTCCTACAACAAATACCTCCCTAGGATAGCAGGGTTTGAATCTACTGTGGTGGGAATATTACATAGTTACACTAAAATATCACTTGTATTTTAAGACAAGGTGTTATGACTTTTAATTTAGATATGCCCTTTGCTTTAAAACCTTCATTGGCTCCTCACTGCCTTAAAATTAAGTTTCAACTCCAAATATATTTTAATTAATAATCTTTTGGTTATAAGAAACAAAAGCCCATTTAGCCTGGCTTAAATAAAAGGAGATTTGAAGACTTCCGCTTCTGTAAGATGGAATAGATATAATTTCCCCTCTTCTTCCCAACTAAGTACAACTAAAATCCCTGGACATTTGGTATAAAACAAACACAGAAAATTGAAAGGTGGGAAGAAAAATCAGACCAGCTAGGGTCCTTGGGGTCTAATGAACATCACAGTGGTGAGTTCCCTGAGTTTCCTTTTTGTTTCATATATCCCGTCTGGGTGCTGAAGGAGCCAGCAACCTAGCAACATCAGCAGGCACAGACCAAAAAAAGGCCCCCAAAAAAGCCTACTCCCACTAGCCAGAGAACCAGGAAAAGAGCAGCCTATCAAGACAGAAAATTTCAGACAAGAAGTGTTCTATTACAGTCAAACATGACAGAAAATTCTGTGGTCCTAACCTACCCCTGCTAGCAAAGGCCAGTGGGGAGACTTTCACCCTATCCAAGCTATAATGAGATGCCCCAGCCCCCTGCCAGAGTAGCATCTCAAGAACGTCTAGTGGGTAGCCAGGACTTTTGTCACTATTGTCACCTCTACCATTGTTCACGGAGATACCACATGGGGAGTTTCACCCCAGCCCAGTGGTAATGAGATACTGCTCCCTCCACCCCAGTGGGTCTCCCCTACCCCGTGGCATCAGCAGAACAGCAACAAAGCACCCCTCCCCCTCCTCGCCAGGGAGATATCAGTTGAGGACTAGTATGGAGCCAGAACTCCCACCCCTTGTCTGGCAGTAATGAGAAGTCCAAGTGGGTAATCCAAACTGCCACCCCGCCCCTTGGAAATAATGAGTCATGCCCCCCACCCCCCTGCCAGAGTGCTGTCAGACAAAGCCAGGCCAAAGAGAATTTTTAAATAAGATCCAGTCTCATAATATAATAACGCAAATGTCCAGCTTTCAACTGAACATCACTTGTCTTACCAAGAACCAGGAAGATCTCAAACTGAATTAAAATAGACAAGCTCGATGCCAACACTGAGATGACAGATATTAGGGTCATCTGACAACGATGCTAACGCTGCCAACATGAAAACACTTTAGAGAGCAGCTACGGATATGCTCAGAACAAATGAAAACAGTGAGTCTTGGCAAAGAAGGAGAAGATACAAAGAAGAACCAAATGGAAATTTTGGAATTGAAAAAAGTAAATAAACAAAATTTAAAATTTAATGAAAGGGTTCAATGACAATGGAGAGGAGATGTCCATTTGGGTAAATGTTGTACAACATAGAACGTGTCTGTTCCCCTAAACCCCCACTCAGTCACGACTGGTCAGAAGGAAGGGACACAAAGGAGAACAGCGAGCCCATGCCTGAAGCCCCCCAGGCCCTCCCTTCCTCCGGGAGAGGAGCGGGGGCCCAGAGAGAGCCTCTGGAGGATGGCCCCGCCAGTCCCTCTCGATGCCATCTCATGAGTGGTAGGAGGGCTCGGGCTGTCACCCACTCTGCCTCCACCCCTTCCCCCTCCACCGTGTCCTGCAGGCTCGCTTCACCCACGGCATGTTCACCGTGTACCCTGGGTTTGGCTCCGTTCCTCCCGGAGGGGTGCAGACCATCACCGTGGATTGCGTGGCCGACCCCGTGGGAAAGTGTGAGGAGCTGATAGCCATCGATATCTCTGACCGAGACCCAAGACACCACCCTGCTGGCATTCCTTACAGCCTGTTGGCTGAAGCCTGTCTGCCAGGTAAGGAGCACTGAGACTGGACAGCGCCCCTTAAAAGACCTTCATCTGTAAAAAACCCACCACCATGTAAATGTCTAGCGAACATAGCTGGGCTGCTATCTTTGGGACCTTAGAACTTACTCTGGCGTCTTCGGCCATATTTTTCCTTAAAGACTTACAAAGCATGCACACCTAGAAGAGGCTGTGCAGCTTTAAACTCATCTTCCTGAGTTTGGTCTAGGGTTCTCAAATGAATAGGGAATCAATGAGATATGCCACCAGACCCAGAAACACTGAATCCTGCTCTTGGCCAGGTCACTCCCTGTGGGCAGCATATACACAGAGAACAGTGGTCAGTGACAGAGCACGCTATACCTTTAATGCAGTAGGATCTCAGGTGAAGCACTGAGGAACTTTTCTTTAGCTATAGGTGCTGTGCAACCTCGGACCAGAGTGAGCCAAACGCCTCCTTCTTTCTTAGGCTTACCCTAGATCCCATATCTTACCCCTCCTTACCATTGGGAGGAAATGACGGTTGGGGTCTGGCAGTCAGCAAGAGCAGTACAAAAGAAGATAGAATTTGTCCCATCGCTCACATCCTCTGTGATTGTCCTTTGTTGGAATCCAAACCTCCAAAGGAGAAATCACAGGAAGCAAGACTTGGGCCCTCAGGCCTCGTCTCACAGCCTTCCCTCCACTCCCCAGCCTTCGTGACTGACAATAACGCCTTGATATTTGAGGAGCACCAGATCTGTAGCAGCGCCAACATGTACAACATCTTGCAGACCATAGATAGTGTCGGCCTGTTTGTGGAGGACGAGAACAAGTTCATCTTCAGCAATGTTCTCGTGGGCCATCAGGCCAAGGCTCGGTTCAAGATCAGCAACATGGGGAAGATCGCCTGTGATGTGAACATTGTGGTTAAGCCTGTCTCCAACAAGGTCAGCAGCCCCCTCTGCCCGCCCTGGCCCACCGTGGTTGGCAGAAAGCCAGGAAAGAGCTCTTAGAATCCCCTGCTCTGGAGCCTCTATACACAAGTTGGGATTATCTGGCACTCTGGCCCTGACGGAAGTTATGGGAGGGAACTGGGCAGTTTCCCATAGGCATACATTTGTCCCAAAAGGTGTCTCCTCTGGGTACCTCTGTGATAAACTGATACACAGGAATGAGCAACTCACTCCTCCATCAAACACTGTGTGCCTACAATAGATGCAGCCTTATGGGGAGAGCCAAGATGAGTGACAGCTCAGGCAGGCTGCCTCAAATCGTACATTTGTCTGGTACAGGAGATTTGGGGAGTATCAGATTATAAGGCTGTGAAATGATGAGCATTTATTGAGTCCCCACTGTATGCTAGGCACTGTGCCAGAGGATTCGTATGGATTGCCTCATTTCATCCTCACAACAAGTTTGTATTATTATCCCCATTTCAAGTCAAGGAAATTGAGGCTCGAGAAAACTAAATTCTTTTCCTAGGTCCCGGAGCCTAGGGATATAGGGCTAGGTTTAAAGCCAAGCTTCATTCACATACAAGGCAAATAATAAGTTCTCATCTCGGGATCCGCCAGACTAGAAGCTGCCTTCCCCTCTAAATCAGGCCATACTGAGATTTTTTTCCTCACGGTAGAAGAGGAAGTTCAGGATGCTGACAGAGACTTAGTCAACAGGTTTCACTCGCCCTTATATTCCAGTCAGATGTGCTGCAAATACTGCCTGGTGTCATCTCCGCTGCTTAATTCTCTGCCCAAAAATGGAATCTTGGCCCAGGTGGTCCTTGTGCCCCAGAACTGACATTGTTCACATGGCCGATGGTGGGGGGAAGGCCACCAGGAGGGTCGGCCTAGCCTAGAGTCAAGAGTAGAGTCTACATTCCCAAGGGATTGTCACCCACTGCAAAGAGGCAGAGTTTGAGAGACTAATAATTTTATGACTTCCCTCAGGCCCTGGTGACATCCAGTCATTACGCTCTGACTGTATCTGAGACACAAAGGGGCAGCTTTCTTTCTATTTGTACTAAAAACATTAAAAAGTGAGCAAGCCTGATTTTTAAACAAAGGATTTTAACAGGGGGTTTGCAGACATTGTATGTTCTCCTCCTCCTTAATTTTCAGACTACCCATTGGAAAGAACATTAAGAACAAAAAGAAATAGTCTTGAATCCCATCTGCCTCCCATAAGAATGAATAGTCCTTTTGAGGCCATGCCAGGGGTCCCTACAGTCTTCCCAAAACGCTGCCACAGATGGGAAGAGATAAGTGCGATGGGAGGTTGTCCTAACTAAAGCTATTGGAGTTTCAAGAAGCGGAAACCCACTTGGGATAGCCCAAACTAAGCAAGGTTTGCTCCGATGAATCAGAGATCTCAGACGAGGTCAGGACACACTGTGCAGCCAGAACACTGTGGGACTGGCACTGTCACCTGAAATCCAGCTTTCAGAAGACCAGTAAAGGCTCTGTCCATCCTTCAAGGATCACGGGTCTTTCACTCATGCTGTCTCTGTTGTTCCATGGCTTCTAGTTCAGTTCCATACGAGCAACCACCAATGATCTCTAGGCATCTTAATTTAGTTCAGAGAGACAAGGAGACAGAGATTGATACCTGTCTATCTAAGATCTGCATTAGTTCATCTGTTTGAGTCAAAGATCACAGGTCTAGCCAAAGCCAGCCAGTTACTACTGAGAGGTGGGTCCAGAGTATCTAGGCTGTTCCTTCCAGGGGCATGACTATGCAGGCAATGGAACATGTCCACTGCGGAGCGTAAAGGAGGGAGAGAGCACAAGGGTGATAGAGATAAGCAGCAAGCCCTGGGTAAATGCAAAGTAGCTAACACACACGCCTGTCCCTGCCCTCCCTCCGCAGATGGTTGCTCGCATCATCGACATCTTTGAAGTGGAACCCAACAAGATGTGCATTGCCAGTCGCTCACATGGCTTTGCCACAGTGTCCTTCACCCCACAGGCCATGCAAACCTACCAGTGTATCTTCGAGGCTACTTTGGATGGCTTGCCCAAGTACCAACTCCCCAGCAACCTGGCCTGCAGCAGGGCTGCAGGCCACACTCTATGGAATGTCACCTCTGCCATGCCAGGCTGACAGACCTCAATCTGTCTGTTCCCTGCAGCAACCTGACCAAGAACCGAAGCCTTGTGTTTGATATTGTGGGAGAGGGCAACCTCCCTCGAGTGACTGTCGTGCGGCCAGTTCTCTATAACCAAACTGGGAACCCCTTGCTCCTCTTTAAGAGGCTGCTTCTTGGTCATTCAGAGAAACTACCTCTCATCCTGAAGAACAATGGCACCATCCCCGCCCAGGTACTGCAGCGGGGAGTGAAGTGTGAGGTAGAAAGGGAGAAAAATCATTCATTCAGAAGTAAGACTTCTGATATTGGGGTCTCTTGCCATCCCTAATTTATGACTTCTTCTTCGATGTTCCTCATTCATTAACCTGTGTGAGACATGAGACGTACAGAGAGAAATCAGGCATGGTCTCTGCCCTCGAGTGTTAAAAGCAGATCACAGGATACACTAACAATTACTGTGCAAGGCAGCGCACACTGCATGCACTAAGCTTAGTGGATAGGATTATGGGTATTCTTAGTGTCTTCTTTTTTTTCTGTAATGAACATTGAATTTACAATAAGGAAAAACAAAAGAAGCCTCATTAAGAGCAAGAGATGTAACATCCTTAGGGACTTCTGGTTCAACAGTTAAATTATGTTTTTATTTTACAAAAAAAAGTGCTAAATTATGTAAAGGTTATGCAAAGAACTGTGGCATTATAAACGTTTTAGCATCTAGTTCAGTGAATTCCTGCCCACCCGCTCCTCATTTTTCTAATTTTTCTTAAAAATTTTTGCATTTATAGTCTCTCAGATTTAACTTTAGACATCATTTTATGATGTTCCTCAAAAAATTTCATTAAGAATCCTATGAATTATTTGGGATGAATTTCTACTTTTTTGAGTATTTGGGCTCTCTACCATCCATTAATTTAGATCTTTTATGTAAATATTTTTTTCATATAATTCCTCCTTATAATTTATTAAAGGTATTTCTAAATATGTAATGTTTTTTAATATCAGTAGCTTCTTATATGATATCACTAGTTCTTCCTTCTTCGTGCCTAATTTTTTACATTATTTTGTTCATGATGGTGCCAGCATTACTATCTTCTAAAAATGATTGCTGGTATCTCACACCTCGAATTAGATATATGGCTTTAGTTCTTTTTTAATCAGATATATGGCCTCTGGTGGTCTGGAAAACATCCCTTTTCTCCAAGTGGGTCAGATGCCCACCTTGGTTTTCCTCTTATCATGGTAGGGTGCTCAACATGACACTAAGGCACCAGAATCTAGGCAATACTCGTTTTTAAGAACTCACATTCATGCAAGTCCCCATAGAATGATGAATATTCATTTCCATTTTATTAGTCTAGAATGTATTTTACAACTGCCCTTGTCAATCAGAGGCCTTGGCAACCCCATTTTAACAGTACTTACCTGGGTGATCTGTAAAGTCACCTGTACTTTCTGGGCCTCCAGTTCCAATTTTTTTTTCCTCTCTAGGTCTAATATTTATTATATCTCCCTTGTAATAAGAAACAGAAAGTTGGGCACTGTGCACAGTGGCTTGGGGAGGGAAGGGGGGCAGTTCCCAAACAGCGCAGTATCTCACTCCAAACTCAAAACTCATGAGCGGCCTGTAAGTTTAACACTCAGTCCCGCTTTCCTTCTGCCAGCTGCATGTTGACCTGCAGGACCAGCTAGGCGTCTTCTCCCTGAAAGGGAGGCCCACTACCTCCTACATCTACATTACAGAGGAAAACAAACCCCATGCCAAAGGTAAGTTGGGAGAGAGTGGCTTCTAGAGGACAGTGGGTCCCAGTGCTGTTTTATTAGAGGACTCAGGACCCAGCCAGAAAAGAACGCCCAGTCTTGTTACCAATGGCTACTCTACGCAATGCTCATTCCCACACTAGGTCCGCTTTCCCTTCAGTCAGGGTCTTTACGGATGCATCTTCCTTTAAACTGGTTCTAAATGATTCTTCTCTCTTTTCTTTGCAGCAAAGAAAGCTCACACAGCCTCCCTGGTTGTTCCTCCCGGAAACACAGCTGAATTTGATGTTATTTTCCACTCCCAAAAGGTTGGGAGGATAACAGGCATCATCCACTTGTCAGTGATCAACAACCAGTACGAAGACACAGTCATCCACATGGTGGGAGAGGGCTATGAGGACGACATCACATTAGACAACATCCACAGGCTGGCGGCTTCCGCCACCAGCCAGAAGACCTCAGACACCTCTGAGATGATCGAAGAAAACCCTGTGGAAGACTTGGTGGCAGGTGGGAGGAGCAGCAGTGAGGTGTTGACGACTGGTGTCTCATTTTAAATGAGAGTGAAACTTAAATAACAAGTCAGCTAGCTTCTTGGGGATTTAGGACAGAATCTCCTCTTCATCACTGTATGCTCTGTCATGCCTGGCTCCGTCACTGCATTCATTCATGTGTCCTCTCAAGGAATATTTATGGCACATCAGTATGCATGTGTCAGGTACTATGCTGAGCCCTGGAGTTCCAAAAAATAATAGGAGTCTCTGCCCTTAGAGAGCTTATAGTTCGAACTCAAATTCCAATTTGACACACTGTTCCACCGTGTGTCAAGTGTTGCAGCTTCATTTGGTTACCTATACTCTTTGGGGTATGAGAAAATTTACTTCATTGTTATTATCAAAAAGCATTTGCTAAGCACCCTAATTGTATGGCTAATTGCTCTGAAGTAAACTATAAACACAGTCTCACAGTTTTTCTAGGAGTTTAACTATAGTCTTGGAATGTAGCATTGGGCAGTAACATTGGGCAACATGGGTTAAAATCGGTGCTCCTCACGTATCTGGTGTCTCACCCCTGTTTGTGGCTACGGGGTGACATCTCTCACCAGAGGTCAAGCAGGAGCCAGCAGTGAACCCTAGTTCAGAAGTCAAAGTTCATACTTATAATAGAGTTGCCAGATTTATGAAGTCAGAATACCGGAATTCCCCCTTAAATCTGAATTTCAGATAAATGATGAGTTATTTTTTAGTTTAAGTACATCCCAAAATATTGCATGGGACATACTTACGCTAAAGATTACTCATCATTTATCTGTAATTCAAATTTAATGGGGACTCCTGTATTTTATCAGTAGTATTGTTTCAACAAACAAATGGAGTTGGGGGCCTATGTTTTCTCTTGGAAATGAGGGCCAAGGTGGATGGATAGACAGACTTATGGATGGATGGATAGATGGATGGATGGATGGATGGATGGATGGATGGATGGGATGGATGGATGGTTGGATGGTTGGATAAGTAGACTGACTCACCAACAAGGCAAAGCTAACTGCTCAGGACTCCAGGTTTTTCCAACACAACCATCCAAGGAGGGTGGGGTTGCATGAGGGTGAGGCACAATGTCCCTCAGATGCTGCCTCTGCGGGGAAGTGAGCACTAGGAGGTGGCCAGGGAGGGCTCACCGGCCTTCTGCTTCTGTCCCCTAGCTGCTCTGGTGGACCACATCCAGTTTGGGGACTGCCACATTGGAAACAGCTATAACGTGAGCTTCACAGTCACTAACCATAGCCAAGTGAATGTGATACGGTTTGAATGGCCCCTTTTAGCTACAATTTCCTTTTCACCACAGGTAAGTGAAAGGCATTCACTGTTTTCTGGACTCCCTTAGGCCTCCGCCAACCCGTTTTTTTGTCAGTCCATTCCCATGGCTACAAGGGACAGGATGCATGAATCTAAAGCTGGAACCATCCCTCACTCAGACCTGGTAGCGGGAAACACTGTTCAGGTCCCCTCTGGCCTGAGAGCAGAGAACGAGTTCTGCCAAGACTGTTGCTAGGCCGATGTTGAGGAATCCCATGGAAGCCTATGGATGCAAACAGGTCTCAGTCTTCCCATCCCAGAGTGTAGACCTGTCGCCCCCTGGGTGTGTGTTCTTCAAATGTTATTCCTACAAAAGTGGTTCATTAAAAGCTAAAATGCGGGTGGCGGGTTCTGTGGACAACTGAGATTTAGAAAATGTTGCAAGTTATGTCTTTCTCTTAAAGATTCTAGTTAACCGTGTTTTACCGGGAATTTTATAACCCTTTTAGCATCTCATGGCACACATTTTATGAATTGCTGACCAAAGCTGGACATTGACCAAGGCCTAGGTCAACATGATAGCCCATCCTAGCCTCCAGCCAGTAGTTGCTCTTTATAGACAGTTCATTTCTGAGTTCCCAGGACACTGGATATACTCATATATATATCCACTGCCTCCTGCTCTGTTTCAGCCACCAAGTCTATTCAAACACAGAACTCTAGGGGAATAGAGAAAGGAGGGTTGGGGACCCTATCTTTAAGTCTTTGAGTGCTATCAAGAGGAAGTTTTGCTTTCTGGGGGGATGTAAAGCATTAATAAAAGTAGGCAGAGATAGCTTCTTATAGTCCATTTATACCCACGTACACACACACTCATGCATACATATCCATACACACACACACACACACACATACACATTTGTGGCCTTGAGGAGTACTAAGCTATCTTCTCCCTTCACTTTACAGAAGAAAGTTTTTTTATCAGAAACATGAAAGGACTATCATATATATCATATACGTATGTGTATATATGTATGATATGATAGTACGGAGTGTATAGATATACACACATGGTACATATGTGGGGTTTTCTGCATAAGACACTTTTGTACACATTTAAGACAATCTACATATATGGGCTTGAACGATGCACTTTTTAGCAAGACTTATCGCCCTACCCCTCCTCTAGAATGTCACCGTCAGGGAGCAAGAGTCCTCAATAGTGAATTCACAAAAATACTAACACCATGTTCTTCCCCAGATTGGCCACCTCCACCCTGGGTGCTCCAAGGACATAGTGGTGACAATGAAGTCAGACATGCCCATCAACCTGAAGAAGATGGGGGTCAAGTGTAAGCTCTCCAAGATCGTGTTTCAGCTCCCTGCAGACCAGGTTCATGACTGGGACGACCGCATGCGCACAGTCAAGTGGGTGGACGCACACAGAAACATGCCTGGGACTTTAACTACAAAACGAAAAGTGAGTAGGGACTTCAAGCACAGATTGGATCAGGTCTGCCCTTCCTGGGTGCCTACTGCTCTCGAGTTCAGTGTGTCATCATTTCCTTCTTTCATAGAAAAAGGAAGAGTTGCCATTTCACTCAATCTTGATGTCAGAAATGCAAACCGGACTTCCAAGCACTCCATCCACACTACATGTGCCACACGAACCACACATTTTAATTGGTAGAGCTTTAGATTAAGTCTCGATACCTAGTTGAACATGTCCTCCCACATTTTTCTTTTTTAAAAATGTCATGACTAATCTTTTAGTTCTTTCCATTTTACCCTGTGTGTCCAGAATTAGATTAGTTCTAATCTTTGGTTAATGACAGAATCTCATCTTTGGTCCATGCATAGTCCTCTTTTAATTATTCCTGGTTGATTTCTTTTTAATAATATCATAGACAAAGATGAACCCACACACAACACAGGAAGTAGAACATGGATAACCTGTATGGTTTTCAGCCATTCCATCCCCCTGCCTCCCTCCTAAAGGTAATCACTACTATCCTGAATCTTATTTGCTCATTTCCTTGAATGTTATCTTTTACTTCTTTTTTTAACCTGTGCATTCTAAAAGGCATACCGTTTAGATGTAGTTTTTAACTTTATTTTTTAAAAGGTTATTGCTTGTGCTCATGCACATTATTGCATGTGGTTAGAGTACACCTATTTTACTGCTATATAAAATTCCATTATTATTTACCATCCATTCTTCTTTTGAAAGTTATTTATGGTTTTGCTATCATGGACAGTGTTTCTGTGAGCATTACTGTTCATGTCACATCATATTCATTTGCAAGAATTTATATTCCTAGAAGTGGAATTGCTGAATCATAGGTATGTAAATGTTCAACTTTCCAGGATAACACCTAAGCATTTCCAAACTGCAGTACCAATTTATACTTCAGCTAGCAGAGATCTTACTGATCCACATTTTCTCGAATATGTGGCATTGTCAGCCTTTTTTATTTTTATCATTTAAATGTATAGGAAATGGTTTCTTTTGGGGCGTATTTTGCATTTCTTCATCACTAATAAAGTTGAATATTTCTTCATATGGTCATTGGCCATGGAAGTTCTCTCTTATATAAATGCCTTTTGCCCATTTTTAATTATGCTGCTTGTCTTTGTATGAGTTATTTTATTTTTTATAAACTCTACCGTTCTTATTATTTTTCTGAAAATGTCTTCACCAAATTTATAACTCATCTTTTCATTTTCTTTAATGTCTCTTTTGATGAACAAAATTGTTCATCTCTCCTCATAATTATTTCTCCTTGTGTCTTACGTTTAAAACTCTTCCCTAACAGAGAAGAAAAATATTCACTTTTTCTTTTCCTTATGTTAAATAGGTTTGCTTTTGATATTTAAGCCCTTGGCCCGCCTGGCTTTTATGCATAGTATGAGGCAAAGATCCAATTTCATATTTTTCCATCTAGATAACTAATCTTGCCAAATCTCTTTTTTGTTTAATCCTTCTGTTCCCTACTGATCTGCCATGCCTCCCTTGTCATCTTAATTTTATATGTGCCTAGAATGTCTCCTGTCTCTATATTCTACTTTATTGCTGATTTTTCTATCCCCATGCCAGTTTTACACTGCTTTAATTTCTATAGCTTCATAGTCAGCCTTGATACCTGGAGAGGAAGTCCCTCCTCCACACTGTTTTGTTCTGAAGTGTTTTCGTTATTCTTGGCCCTTTATTTTTCTACATGATTTTGGAATTCATTTAGCAAGTACAGCTGACCCTTGAATAACATGGGTTTGAACTGTGTGGGTCCACAGAGATGTGGATTTTTTCAAATAAATACTGTAAATGTATTTCTCTTCTTTGTGATTTTCTTAATATTCTTTTCTTCAGCTTACTTTATTATAAGAATACAGTATATAATACCTATAGGATACAAAATATGTGTTAATCGACTGTTAATGTTATCACTAAGGCTTCTGGTCAACAATAGGCTATTAGTAATTAAATTTGGGGAGAGTCAAAAGTTATACACAGATTTTTGACTGCATGGGGATTCTATGTCCCTAACCCCTGCATTGTTTAAGAGTCAACTGTACTATGAAAACCCTGATGGAAACTTGATTGGAATTAGATTACATCTATAAATCAGTTCAGGAAGAACTGACAATTTTATATCAATTCATCCTTTTCATTAAAAAGGTATATCATTCTATTTATTTTGGTCTTTAAGAGTTTTTTTACTATCATTTGGTTTCTTTAACAGTATTAGGATTCTTCAGGTTTTTTTTATTGGTTCTTGAGTCAATTTTATTAAATAATTTTTCTAGGAATTTGCCCTTCAACTAAGTTGTCATGTATTTTCATAAAATTATTCATAATATTTTCTTATCATATGTTTAAATCTATAAGATCTATAGTAATGTCCCCTTTTCGTTTCTTTTTTCTTTCTTTTTTTTTTAGGCAAGGCAACCCTTGGTTGACCTCACAGATTGCAAGGACCTTGTCAGCTTACAATCCCTTTTTTTTTTTTACGCCTACACCTACAGCACCTGGTCTTCCCAGGTGGTCTCCCATCCAAGTACTAACCAGGCCCGACCCTGCTTAGCTTCAGAGATCAGACAGGATCGGGCTTGTTCAGGGTAGCATGGCTATAGATCCCCTTTTTGTTTCTGATAATGATTATTTGTATTTTTTCCTTTTTTTCTTGATTAGTCTCACCAAAGGTTTTTTAAATTGTTTCAAATAAACAACTTTTGGCTTTGTTAGTCCTTTCTGTTCTAGATTTATTTTCTATTTTATTAATATCTGTCTCTATCTGTATGATTTTCTTTCTCCTACCTTCATTGGAGTCCAGCTGAACCCAACACTCATGTCTATGCAGTCTGTGCTCAGTAATGTCTTATTTCCTTTCCTATTTGTGAGTCATTTTTGATTTGCCTTAATCATCTATTCTGGAACTTGAGTTTGTGAGTTGGTATTAATTTGCATAAGTAGAATAAAATACTGTGTTATCCCTCCCATTATCCCTGTGGGATAGCTGGCTCTGCATCTCTGAGGACACAGCTGCCTTTGTTACAGGTGGTAGAGATGGATCCTGAGCCTGCTCACTCAATACTGGAAGAAAACTATCGAGAACTGCAGCTTCAGATCAGTGCAAACGTGGATTTCGCCTCATACAAGTGCCAAACAAGTGATGTGCGCTTTAAGGAAACGCTAGTTTACCAAACCCGAGTGTTTGAGTGAGTCCTCAAAAGCCTCTGGCATTCACCAGAGAAGCTCTTTCATTTCATCATTCACCAAACATTTATTTAGTGTCTTTAACATATATACCATGCATCGTCTAAGTAACATGCACCAGAGTGTCTTCAAGGGTTCAATAAAACATTCAGACCCACAAAGCAATTGAAGTTCACACTTGAAATCAAATTATAGGCTGGGAAACACAGTCAACCAGGAAGGTGGCATCAGGCAGTTAGCTTCAGTGGGAATAATCTTTGCAGCAGTCCACTGCCACTCAGGAACTTCTTGTCGGTCCCCCGGGCGAGGACAGCTCAGACAATATCTACACTAGTGGGGATGGGGTCCATTAGATTAGAAGCCCCATGACCAACAGAAGCTAACATTTCTCATAACCACCCCAAAAGTATAGCTTCCAGGATGCCTGCAGGGAAAATGCCCAGTTACAAGAGCCTCTATGCTCAAGAGAACTCAAAGCTATGGCTTTCCTCCAGATAACCATCATTCCTCCCAGACCAAATACTATTTATCAAGCAGGGGTCATTTTTACTAGAAACAATGTTGCCTAATTACATAGCTGACATTTCTTCTTTATTTTCCAGGGAAACAATGCTAGAAAGTCAGTTCAAATCCACATTGTCTTTACAAGGAGAAAGAGTTATGTTAATCCTTCACCCATGCTCAGATGCAGGGATACAAAGATGCCAGAGGCCCTACCCTCAGAGCTCATGGTCTAAAGTTAGGGGTGGGGGAATGGGTGAAAACAGGTGAACTGATGGCTGCAGCATGGCGTCCTCTGTATGAAGGCCAAGGCCCTAAAGCAGACCAAGATATGGAAGAGTGTCAGGGAAGGCTTCCCAGACAAAGTGGTGCCCCAGCTTAATTTTGGAGAACAAATAGAAGGTGTCCAGGTAAAGAAGTAGGAAAAAAAAAAAAAGACCTTTTAGGCAGAGAAAGCAACATATACAGAGACAAAGAGAGAGGGCCTGTGACTAATCTTTGAGAATTACAAACACAAAAAATGTAAACCACTGACATTTCTACTTTGTAAAAATTAGTTATTAATTTGTTCAACTCATTTTCATTTGCACTGAAAGTGTCCTCTCAAATTATTATAGAACCAAAGACATAAGATAGGAAGTGGGATCTTTTGCTGATGCCCATTTTACCTAAAGCAGGGATCAGCAAACTATGGCCCAGGACCAAATCCAGCTGATGCAGGACATGGGGAAGACCAAGCCCTGTCCTGAGCGAAGAGGGTTCTTTGGCGGAGAATGTAGAAAGAATTCAACATGCACGTCAAAGTTAGGGTCAAAAGGAAAGTTTATTAAAGAAGAGGAAAAGCAAAGACTAGAGAAAGCAAAGTCAAAAACCCAAGACAAAGAAAAAAAAGCCCTGAGTGTGGGGGATGGAGTTTATATATCATTCTTTAGTTCCTGTGGGTTACAGTTTAAAGACTTTGTTTACTCCTTTCCTGTGATATGGGCATACAGTGAGGAAGGAGAAGAGTGTAGCATGAGAGGCCTGCTGGCGGTTCCCAGCCTTTAATCCTTAGGTTCCCTATGGTTTTAGCCATAGGGAATGAACGATTTTATTTGAGTAGGGTAGCCACTTGAAGACTGTTGTTCCTGTTTCCCCTTCACTGGTGTGGAAAATGGGTTGTTAGCAATCCCAACAGAAATCTTCCTTTGTTCTGCAGGGGTCCTCCCGGCCTGGCTACAGGGCTGATCAGCAGGTTGCAATCTCCGAATGCAGCTTGATTTGATATTTTAGTTCTCTTGCCTACATTACAGCTAGCTACCTATATTTGTAAATAGTTTTGTTGGCATTTCTGTATTGTCAGTGGCTGCATCCACCCTGCAGCAGTGGAGTGAGTAGTTGCTGCAGGGACCTACAGCATGAAAAGCCAAAAAATCTTACGATCTAGCCCTTTAGAAAAGTTTGCCAACCCCTGACCTAAACCAAGAATTCTTTTTATGAAAACTATCTTGTGCCATTGAGATTTCTCTACTTGATAAAAATTTTCTTTAGGATGAAGACCAGTACTCACAAATTCACACAATAAATATAAGCCCCTGAGGTCAATGCATGGTCTACCTGGATGGGATAATGGAGCTCTAATCCCCAAACTCCACCCCTTACCTATCCCCCACAAACTCTCAACTTTCACTACTCCCCTAAAACAAGGAAGAGCATGTCTGTTTTTTTCCTCTTACACAATCATTTTCTTGTATTGAGAGGCCTCACGCTCCTTCTGTCACTGTCTGTGATCAAGTTTCATAGTGATTCCGGAAAAAGCTTCTATCTCCCAGTTCTTGTATTAGAGCAGGAAAACTTAGGCAGAATTTGAAATGAGTCTGTGTCTCAGCCAGTGAAGGCATCTCAGGAAGGGGTCAGATGATTTCTGCTGACAGGGACATTGTTTCTGATGGGAAGTGATTCAGGAAGGGAGGGGCTATGGAATTTGCACCCCAGGATAGGACCATCACGTGAAATAGATTTTTGTTTCCTCTCTCATGGGAATTACAAGATCCCCGTGATGCATTCTGAGAGCCCATTGTATAGTGTCCCTGTGATATACGAGATGATTTGAAGTGCTAAATATTTTAATATTTTTACTGTTAATAGCTATGTACCTATTTTATGTGTCTTAGAAGGAAATGTGATTGACACATCAATTGCATTATCTCAGAATAAATTGCTTAAAACTTGCCTTTTGAAGAAAGATTTAAGTAACAAAGTGACTTTAAAAAGTTAAATAACAGTATAGATGATGTGCAGACAGGACAAAAATCATCCACAACACATTTCTCAAATCCATTCCCTCATCCATTTGTAGGTTTGAACTGATTAATTCAGGAAATGTGCAGCTGGAATTCAGCTGGAACCTAGAAGAGGTGGCAAAGGCTGTCAGCTTTGTCATGCCAGATAACCAAGGTAAATACGATGCCAGGTAAAAACCAGGGTTCGCGCTTAGTCCCCAATAAGTAGAAGAGCTTTGTTCCTGGAAAAGCGAGCACTGCTCCCATGGCCTCCTAAGTAGCTAAGGAGAAGCAGAGCAGAGGCCTCTTGACATATGCAGAGCCTGAGAAACTCAAGAGCTGACCTCTGCCCTCATGTAGCCTAGACCCTGGCCTGCCACAAGGCCAACACCCTCTCACATCTCTAAGAATCTTTTCTTTTGGATCTTAACCTTCTAGGTGATTACAGACTCTTGGAGGAAATAATGAAAACTATGAACTAGCTCCCCAGGAAAATACACAATATGCCCAATTTGCAGTTTATATACATGAAGCACTTAAAAGGGGCCCATAACTTGGTAGGCAAACATCCATTACTACTGCTTCACTTTTGGAGATTCTCAGACCTTCCAAATGGAGCCTTATCCATGGGCTCCCAGGTTGTGAACTCCTACTTTAAAAAAGTGATCCTCCAAAAATGATGTTCCCAGCCCATCATTTTTGAGGCAAAAGACATCTGTTTGACCCACTCCCTTGAGCCAAAAGGAAACAGATTTGAAAACTTGATGGAATTAATTGAAGTATTTTTCATGAGTTGCCTGTGAGAGGTATGAGTCAATTTCTTACTCCTACTGTCCAAAGTTAAGTATCTGCCAGAAGAGGTGAGCCCACAGAAACAACCCATGGAGGGTCCCTAAGGGCCCATGAGTGGACCTCCTTCTCCTTGTCCTCCCAGCGCAAGTGCAGAGTATGCCTGGCCCTCTGTCTGCCCCCAGGTTCCTCTCAAAAAGAGCAACTGAGCCAGGGGACACTGCTCACAGGCAGCACTCTGGAGAGCGCTGTGGACCACTGGAACGAAGCTCTCTCACAGTCCTTCTCTGTGGAGCCTACCTCAGGCGTCGTGCCTATGGGGAAGACTCAGAAGATCAAAGTGAAATTCTCCCCATTGGAGGTCGGAGACTTCGAGAGCAATCTTTCCTGCCAGTAAGATGTGCTCCCCAGAACAAAGCTCTGCAGTTCCTGTCCCTCTTCTATCCCACCACTACCACCATTCCGTCCAGCCCTAGACCCCTGCACAGCCCAAACGGACACATTTCCCTTCGGAAAGAGTCACAGGGGCCAGCCTTTAGAGAACAAGGAGAATTCGGTCCTTTGTATTGCTCATCAACCCTGTCTAGACTCTTCGTCCAGCCCACCTCTCCCTTCCTGGTCACATACAAAAGTCCACGGGGGAACAGAATGCTTGACAGCCAGGTGCAGTCCAGTCCTGTGACAAGCAAGAACTTGGGAAAGCTTTCTTATACCTTTACTGAGACTGGGCTTCCTTAACTTTAAAATTCAAATAACAATGTCCACCTTCTGGAGTTGTCACTGAAGATAATTCAGTGACGCTTAGAACAGAACCTGGCACACAATAAGCACAGCAAACATCAGGTGGTAGACGTGGTACATAGTAGGTGAGGAATAGATGGGACCCAGGCCCAGTGAGAAAAAAGCTAATCCAATAACCGCTGGCAGTGACAGTCCCTGACGCGGTGCCCACTCACAGAAAAGCTCCTTGGAGAATGCCTGCCTTAACCACGGCCCCGGCGGAAGAGCCGTACGAGCCTCCTGGAAACCCCACAGTTACACTGCAGGGACCCCTCCCACACCTGGGCCACCTAAGCTTAGAGCTGGTGCTGGAAGTCTGCTCACATCCTGCTCACTTTCTCCTGGGAGCTCAGGACACATTTTTAGGATTTCTATATCACGTTTTATATCCGCTGGCTGCCTATGAGAGGGCCCGCAGGCTAAGCCTCGGTGCTCATCTTACAGCAGGGAGATTTTCTGATCACCGATGGAGGCAGTAACCTGAGGCCATACTTAGGTATACAGAAGGAACCAGAATCCAGGCTCCTCAGACTCAGCCCGTTCATACATTCATCCATCCACTCGACAATTATTAATGATCACCTACTATGCATCATGTACTATTCAAGGCACTGAGGTTATGTTATTGACAAAGACAGATTCAGCCTCTGTTCTCATGGAGCTCACTTTCTGGTGGATGTAATATTCATTTCTGACCAACTAAGAAAGCAATAATTGATTAAAACTAAAAAATTAAAATAATCTTATCCTCTCAGGATTCCCAACCTGCCGCCTGGAGAGCGAGGCCCAGTCTTGTCAGCAAAAGGGCGGAGCTGCTTGCCCTTTTGCCATTTTGACCTGAAAGACTCGGACTACATCAGTGGTCATCGGCGCAACCCGGATCTCCGCGGGCCTAGCGGTGGGGCTGTGGATCCAAACACCCGGGTGATTGAATTCACCAGTGTGGGCATAGGAGGGAAGAATCTCCAGTGAGTTGCTTAAGTTTGCATCAGTTGAATTCCTATCAGTCAGCCCTTCTAAAGAACTCCGAGGAGGAATTCAGAGAAACAAGCTAGGTGGGTTCCTAGAAGCAGGCTTGATATCCTGGGGCCTAAGAGAACTCCCACAGTAAGGAAGCTGAATTCTGTCTCCTTAGTTTTGACACTAGGAGAAATTTGGAAGGCATAAAAATATAATCTCTGACCACCACCTTGACCACAGAGGATCACTAGGACAGAAGGGCCCTTGACATCATCGTTATTCCAAAGTCCAGTACTCCGGCCATACTTTACACCCCCAAGTGAGATGCAGTTTTCATTTCTACAGTAACGGAGTGTCTGAAACGGTTCTGATTCCCATATAGCGGGGCTGTGTTAGGGCAGGTCCTAAGAACGTTTCACTTAATCCTCAACCCCCTCTCTCTGCTATCAATTCTTCACCCTTGACCAGGACTTTTACAATCCTGAACCCAACCACTAGCACCTACTCCTTCTGCTGGGTCTCTGAAGAAATGGAAAGTCTCCAGAACCCTCCAGCCTTCACATGCCTGACAGAGAAAGGCTTCATCCACCCTGAAAAGAAAGCTGAGGTGTGTGCGTGAACGAGGACCACTTGACCCAGGGCTTTAATCATTCTGTCTGTCTCTGAACAGCAAGTGTGCCATAGGCCAGAGATAGAGTTAGGGAGAACGGCCTAAGGGTGCATTCATCAGCAAGTATTTCTTGAGTGGCTACTATATGCGTTAGGCAGTCCTCATGAACGAGATAGACCTGAGCTCTCTTGGTTGGCCGTGAGAAAAAGAGACCTCTGGTATTTGCAGTTTTAAAAAATTAGATTATTAAAGCAGGAAAGGGGAGCTGGACACCAACGCCTGAAGACTCTAGGCGTTGACATGAATCAAAGCATTATTTTTGTCCGAAGGACTGACAGTGAAAGGACACAGATGTGTCTTCACTAGGTCAGGCCAAAAGGCAAGACAGAAAAGTGGAATCACGTCCCATCTCTTAGTCCTGTTGTTGACATAGTGATATAGTTTAAGGGATCAGACTTAACAAAATACGAACTCGCTGCTCAAAACAGATCTGCAGTCCCCATGTCCTATAAGTCCTGCAGAGAATCTTGGAGGCAGAAATAAACCTGTGAAACAGAAATTACAAATTCAGGTGCTTTCATGAAGGTCCTACAAAGGAAGGAAGCAGGCCCAGGGAGCAATGACAGGTAATGCTGGGCACCAGAACTGGCTGGCCGCAGTGCTCCGGCAGATGACTACCACACAGACAAGTGGACCCCAGGGTTGCCAACTCTCCCAAACTTTTTGGTGAAAGTCAAAATTCCAAATATCTATCTAAATCTCTCTATGTCTACGTACCATCCAAATACATGAAATACGGCAGCCTGGCCAACAGAGAATGTGGATGGGGTACGTCCCCTTAGAAAGACCTGTGAGCAAACAGCAAACACATTGATGTTGCTGGAAGAGCCAAATTTTACATGCCCTTCAGAGAGGTTAGAAAGGTAGTGATGACCTGGTAATGTCAGCCATCATTAACCTCAGTGCTGACAAGCCTCCGAGGGCACACAGGGTAAATAAACAGGAGCGTCTCTTACCACTCTGTTCCAAACTGTCTTCTTAGATTGTCTTCCAGTTCACGCCTTCCCATCTGGACATCACGGAAGCATTCTGGACTTTCTTAATCCCCGAACACAACATCACAGTCCCTTTCCTGCTGGTAGGCAAAGCCTCTGACCCTCTCATCAATCTGAACAAATCACACCTCAACTTCAGTTGTCTCCTCATCGGTAAGGCTGCCTTGTTGGTTAACATTTAGAGTTGGCGTGACCTTTAGGGGAAGAGAGTGGGACCAACACCTCCTGTGTACGTCAGGAGCAAACTTGGGTGATGGACTTGTCCTGGTGTCTTCCAGAAGCATGTCAGAGGACTTTTCTCACTGTTTACAAAGCCACAAAATATTTACATCTCAATCTAATTTCCATCAAGCATCTTCTAAATCCACACTCTAGTAACCAAAGGAAATTTAGGAACCTTGCTACAGATCCTACTTAGAAGATTTCTTTAGGGCCTGCACTGACCATCTTCATTTCCAGAGCCTCATGTCAGCTCCATCCTACTTGTGTGTGCCCCCAGAGTATGGGCTGTACCTCTTTGATTCTTGGTGTGTGCCACAGTGGTCATATTTCTCTGCCATCCTTTCATGCACTTATTTGGTTCAATAAATATTATCAAGCCCCATGTATAACCTGAGCACCTTTCTGTGAGCTGGGGATGCAATAGAGAAAGCCAAAGTTCCTACTCTTGTGATGGCTACATTCTAGGAATAGGAAGCAGATTACCAAAAAATAAATAAACAAAATATATAGCATGTCAGATGTTGATAAGTCTTGTAGCGAAGAATAAAGCAGGGTAGGGGAAATAAAGAATGCCAGTTGACAGTGGGAAGGTGACTTTTGAGCAGAGACCTGAAGTAATAAAGGAAGTGATTGCCAGGTCACTTAGAACCCTATGACTCTATGACATAGATGTGGTGTGGTGTTTGTGTGTGTATCTGTGTATGTGTATAAAATACAGCAAAGGATTTTTTAGTAATTCATTCAATTTTTTATTTATAAAAGTAATATTATTCATAATAAATCAATCAATGTAGTGTTATATACGGAACAATTTAATAATCTTTTCCCACCCATCCTCTCTCATTCTTCTCTTTCCATCAAAGAAAACCAAAGTTAACGGTTTGATGTGTACTATCTCCATACATATCTTATACTGATAACATATAAGTAGGCAGAAGGAGATTATGGTGTTTCGTAAGGTTTTGAATAAATAAGTGAGGAGTGTATCATAAGAATAATAACAGCAAGACAAAAAGAATTTAATCTAAGAATGCAAGAGTAGTACATTTCAATATAATCATTACATTAACAGATTAAAGAAGAACAACCATGTGATCATATTAATACATACTGAAAAGTCATTGCTAAAATTCAGCAGACATTCTCAACAAAAACTCTAACAGGAAAAGAGGAATAGGGAAAAACACTTGAGTGAAGAAAGTTAACCAAAATCAAGAGGCAAATGTTATCTTGTAATAAACCACTGAAACCATATCAATTAAAATCAGGAATTAGGCAAGGATGTTCATTATCACTATTATTATTGAACACTTTCTTAGTGACTTTAGCAAATACAACAAAACAGGAAAATTAAATATTTGGCATAAATACTGGGGGAAAAGACAAAACTATCTCATTTGGCTGTTGCTGATTTACTTCATACATAGAAAACTTCAAAAGGCTCTAGAGAAAAGCAAAATAAACTACTAGAATCAACAAGATCATTTAGTAAGTGGCTGGATGCAAGACAGATATACAAAAATCAATCATTTTTCTTTCAGCAGTAAGCACCTAGAAGCAGAAACAAAAAATTCTATTCACTATTGACAAAACCTATATAATATCTAAGAATAAACATAACAAGAAAAGCCAAGGACCTATATAAAGAAAACTATAAAATCTTATTAAAATGCCTCCAAACAAGATCGGAATATTTGTCAGTTCTCCCAAAATTAAATGTAAATTTAATCAAATTCCATTAGAATCCCAACTAGAGTTACCAGGTAAGATATAGACACCCAGTTAAATTTTAATTTCAGGTACCTGTGAATAATTTTTAGTATAAATATGTCAGTATAAGTATGTCCCATGCAATATTTGGGACATGCTTATACTAAAAAATTATGTGCTTAATCTGTTAACCTTAATCCTAAAAGGAATGCAGGGGTGGAGGAAGAATTGGCTAAAATGATTCAAAAGCGTATGTGGAAAAATAAATCCTCTGCAATAGTCAAAGAAAGTAAGAAAAAGCAAAATAGTGATAGGAGATGGATTAGAGCCTGACAGGATACTCATGACATACCTTAGGTCTGATTTAAAGAGTTCAATGCAGGGATTATTTACAAAGATATGGGCAGAGTTAAGGGGCCTACCAGGGAGGGTGAAGCCCCCATTAGCAAAAGCAGGAAGGCATCGAATCTGAAGGAACAAGGAGGGAAAGCAGTGTTGCCAGAATCCCAGGAGAGCTGTGGCTGAGGCAGAGGACCACATACCAGGAGCAGGGAATTGATGGAGTAAAGTTCTAGAAGTAAGAGGTAGAATTACCTCCAGAGGAGGAAGGTCACTGGTAAAGCAGAAGGATGGAAAAAGGGTAGTCGAAGGCTGAGAAGCTTGGAAGAGGAGAGAGAGGAAATTGGAGAACCTCTTCCAAGGAGGCTTCCTCTTGCCTGCGGAGCGGCGTCTGTTGAGAACGCTTCAGGAGCAGGTGTGAGGACGCCACTGAGAACCGGCATTTCCTCCTCAGGCCGGGAAGCCAGGGAGACCGTGCAGATCATCAACAGGGAGGAACAGGGCTTCAGTTTTGCCTTTCAAGACAACTCCCGATATTCTGAGGGTTTCAGTGACAACCTGGTCGTATGTCCTATGGAAGGCTGGCTTCCACCACTGTCCAGGTAAGGAAAAAAGAAGGCCCCCAGGACTGTACCTCCCCACATGGTAGGAGCCCCAGGCCTGCCAGCCAGGAGAGTCAGTTTCCCTTAGAGTGCCCCTTTTGTAGTCTTCCACCTTTAAAATTTAGAATATTAACAGTTCCATCTCTGTCCTATTCACTCCCTATTGTTCATTTTCCTGATGAATTGTGAAGTATTTAGAATTTTAAGCCCTTGTTTTCAATATTTTCCCTTATATTCTTTTCCTTACTGTCTACTGTACTTGTGAATTTATAAAGCAGTGCCCTGCTTCACCTGGCAAATCTCCAAAATTCATCATAATTTAGAGTCATGATGCCTTTTCCTCATAGCGTATCTGCTAATCCATTGGGCATATGTTCTTTAGCAGGTCTTAACTAGTGGCGTAGTCAGCTAATCTGCTATCTTCTTCCCCGACCAGGTTACCAATTGATATTTTCTTCACACCAAAGCAAGAAAGAGATGTGAACTTTAATTTGATCTGCAATGTGAAAAACAAAGCCCACCCTTTGACCTTAAATGTCAAGGCTGAGGGCTACACTATGAAAGCACAGATCAAGTGCAAAGACAGGACTGGCTTGAGCACTCTCTTGACTTCCAACCAGACCACCATTGTCAACTTCTATGAGGTAAAGATGTGAAAGAGCCTTGTTCTCTCTTGGTTTCCACACTGACTGGGAAAGGCAGTACCCATGAATATTAGCTGAATCTCTCTGTTTCAAATGCCAGGGAAACCAGAAGAACAGCAACATGCCAGGAGCAGTTCCATCCCCAGAATGTGTACAGTTTTGATGTAAAACCTTTTATTTTATTATTTTATTTTATTATTTTATTTTATTTTATTTTATTTTATTTTATTTTATTTTATTTTATTTTATTTTATTTTATTTTATTTTTCGGGGGTGGAGAGGTGGTAGGGAAGGGGAAGAATGCTTATATTAAATATACAGGACGGATGTTTGGCTATCAAGGGAGGTCTAAGGATGAGATTGCAATCTTACTCTTCAGATAGGAGAGGCTCCCCAACACTTAGTAGCTCTCGATGGAATATCTGACCACGTTAATCTAATCATACTCAACTCACTAACATCACCTGCCATTCCTATTTCTCAAAAGATATTTTCCCCCAACATGTTACATACCCTGATCCCAGAGATGAAACCATGGTTTGCATTCACTCAACATGCTGCTCTGTTGTCTGCCTCTCAGGTGGAGTTGAATGAATGTGTCCGGTGTGAATTCACCTTTATCAACACTGGAAAGTTCACCTTCAGCTTCCAGGCAGAGCTATCTGGCCCCAAAGCCCTGCTGCAATACTTGGAGTTTTCACCCATCGATGGCAGTGTGGATGTAGGGCAGAGTACAGCTGCCTCCCTGTCTTTCCATCCATTTAAGACGTGTGTCTTGAAGGGCCTAGAACTCAGAATCAAGGTGAGACCATTTAACATGGCCAGCACTAAATGCACTCACAGTATTCTGTCTTGGGAAATAAACTCTCCTGTGTGCTCCTGGTCCTCTCCACCCCGCCAGAAGCTTCTGGAGAGTGGTTCTGTCGTGGAGATAGTCCCGCAATCTCTGTTATAACAGCCTCAACCATGGTGGAGGTGCCTGGTGAGTAAGTGTCAATTGAAAAGCAGTTGACCATCCGTGCACTGGAATATCATGCATTAAAATAAATAAGGGAGATATTTGGGAGGCGGAGAGAGAGAGAACTTTGAAAAAGCTGCTCTTCCATAGCAACACTGGCAAAAACTATCAAAATCAACTTTTTCGGGACTCTCAAAATTAACCACAGGCTTGCAGCAATCCTAGGAGCATTTTTTTTTTAATCTCCACAAAAAATCTGTTAGAACTAATAAACGAATTCAGTAAAGTTGCAGAATACAAAATCAACATACAAAAATCAGTTGCTTTTCTGTACACTAACAACAAACTATCTGAAAAGGAAATTATGAAAATCCATTTATAATAGCACTAAAATAAGAATAAAATTCTTAGGAATAAATTTAAGGAGATGAAATACTTGTATATTAAAAACTACAAAATGTTGATGAAGGAAATTAAAGATACAAAGAAATGGAAAGACTTCCTGTGTTCATAGATTGGAAGACTTAATATTACAATGTCTATATCACCCATTCGATGAAGTCCCTATCAAAATCCCAATGGCATTTTTTACAGATATAGAAAAAATAATTCTACAACTCATACAGAATCATGCAAGACCACAAATAGCCAAATCAATCCTATGAAAGAACAAGACTAGAGGCATCACATTTCCTGATTTCAAAATATATTACAAATCCACAGTCATCAAAATAATAATATACTGGCATAAATACAGACATATAAACCAATGTAACAGAATAGAGAGCCCAGAAATAAATTCACACATATATAGTCAACTATTCTCTGACAAGTGTGCCCAGTATACACAGTGAGGAAAGGACAGTCTCTTCAACAAATGGTGTTGGGAAAACTGGATATCCACATGCAAAAGAATGAAATTGGACCCTTTTACATCATACACAAAAATCAACTCAAAATGGATTAAAGACTTAAAGACCTGAAACTGTAGAACTCCTAGAAGAAAACATAGGGGGAAAGCTTCATGACATTGGTCTTGGCATAATTTCATGGATTTGACACCAAAAACACAGGCAAGAAAAAACAAAATAAAAGTGAGACTCCCTCAAACTAAAAAACTTCTGTACAACAAAAGAAACAATCTGATGAAAAGATTATCTTTATTCAACTCCTTAAGAAGAAGTTGATTCACAGGGGGCTGTGAATCAGGGTAAAACAACTGGAACCCAAGGTGAATTCCATAATTTAGATGGAAATTAAATCATAGCGAAGTCTAAAAACAAAACTAAAACTTCTAGCCTGGAACCCAGTGGCAGAGTTACAGCTACCTCCCCTGAGAATTTCCAGACATGTGGCCTCAGAAGGGGCTTTTTCAGACTTTAATTTCTTACAGCAAAAAGAAACATTAAATTTCATAGATCTTCCTACTCTAATTGACAGAAAAGATGAAGGTAGTAAATTTTAACCTTTTTTCAGAAAATCACTCACAAAATGTAAAGATTTTAAAAGCCTTAAATAAGATGGGGATGTGAAGTACAGCATAGGGAATATAGTCAATAATATTATAATGACTATTTATAGTGCCAGGTGGGTACTAGACTAATCGGGAAGATCACTTCATAAATTACATAGGTGTCTAACCACTATATAATATAAACTAATATAAAATAATATTGAATGTCAACTCTAACTGAAAAAGAAAAAAGAAATAGAAAATGACAACCTTATTAGTAAGAAAATGTCTTCCAGCCTGGCTAGCTGAATATATAAAGAAATATGTTAATTATTTTGTTATGGAAATATCTCTGGTATCTTGAAATATTTTTGCCTCTTTGCAACGTAGAAACAAGGTCGCAGATTAAACCCACCATTATAAACAAACAAACAAACAAATAAATAAATAAATAAAATCTATAGATAGATCAATAAAAGCCTTAAATAAGAAAATGTTTTTAAATTTATGAAGTCATTTATGAAAACTTATACCAAGGACTATTATAATGTTTATTCTAATGATGTTTAGGATGAATATTAGATATTTTGTTTTAACCATCAATTTCTTAAATTTCATATTAGAAGTTTTTGAAGAGCATATTAAGTTTGTGTACCAATGGGCATATGCATTATCGTGTGGTTGAGAGTCCAGGAAGTGACCCATATGCCTTCTGTTTTTACATTCTTTTACCCTTGGCATTTTGGCCTTTGACTTCATTTCTGTCATCGCCTGGTCATAAGATAACCATCCCTCCTGCAGCCCTATGCCTGCATTTCAGAGTGGAAATAAGGGGAAGACCCTGAAGGCAAAAAACTTTCCCAGCAAGATTTTGACTCTTTATTCAAAATAAGATACCTTCTGTTTACAACCTGATGGCCAGAGCTATATCTGATAGCCACCCTTAGCTACAAGGAAGAATGGAAAATCCTATGGTGTTTGTCCTTTTCTCTCTGACTTGTTTCACTTAGCATAATATGCTCAAGATCCATCCATGTTGTTGCATATGGCAATATTTCATCTTTTTTATGGCTGGGTAGTATTCCATTGTATATATGTACCACATCTTTTTTAACCAATCAGCCATCAAAAGACACTTAGATATCGTATGATTTCACTCATGTGTGGTATATAAAACAAAAATCAACATATGAACAAACAAGACAAACATACAAATGAACAAAAAAAAACCAGACTAATAGATACAGACAATGGAATGGTAGTTACCAGAGGGGAAAGGGGCTGGTGGGAGGACCAAGAGGGTAAAGGGGGTCAGATACAAGGTGATGGAAGGGTATTAAACTTTGGGTGGGGAGCACATATAGAGTATACAGATGTTGTATTATAAAGTTGTATACCTGACATTGTATAATGTTATTAACTGATATCAATTTAATTTTTTTAATGTTTAAAAAATATAACTAATATAAATTTAATTTTTTTTTAATGTTTAATGAGAAATCAGATATTTTCACCTGAACACACTGACAACCCATTAGAGGCCCACCAATAAGGAAGCCTTGGGAATCAGATGTTTGGTAGTAACTAACAGTCTCTGCCATACCCCTCCACCTTCAAGCTGAATCATTGCTTCAGGTGCAAAGCAAGAGCCAGTGTAGGATCTGATTGCAGAGCAACCCGCCTTGCTTCTCTTAAACAAACTTGTAACCTATGAATCAAAATCTCTGCAGATGGAACCCTGTGTTTTTTAAAATGCCCGACTGCCTCCCTCCTTCACCTGAGGACTTTATAAGGGCTCTTTCCTCCCATGTCTCCTAATCACGTTCCACCTGCCATTCCCTCCCCACAGATCAGCCACGGTCTAACATTTATATGCAGCATCTCAGGCTGTGCCGTGAGCCCGGCCATCCATTTCTCCTTCACCAGCTACGACTTTGGGACCTGCTTCATCTACCAAGCCGGGATGCCCCCGTACAAACAAACCTTGGTCATCGCCAACAAGGAAGAAACGTCTATGAGGTAAGCAGACTTCCCAGAGCTTCCAGATGATTCTGCAGCTCCCTGGGGTCCTACAGCCTTCACACAGATGAAGTCCAGCCATGACAAGAAAAGAAAGGTTACGGGAATGAGTCAAACACAGATGGGCATGAATCCCCAGTCTCCTTTCCCCACCACTAGTACTGACATTTGGACAGCCACGAGATACTCTGCTAAAAATCTCTTCTTGAAGTGAGGAGAGCAATGCTAAATGACTTGATGAGCGGGTAGATGGCTTCCATTTACTGAAGTTTGGGGAGTTAAAAAGTGAATGTCTTAGGCCAGTGACCTTGCAGCAAATGGCAGATCTATAATGAGCCTAAGCCTTTTGATCCAAATCCAGCCTCACAGCACCATCCCTGTGTAGAATGTTCCAGTTAAGGTCTCTGGGCTCTATTACAAACCTAACAAAACAGCATCTCTCAAGACTGGCCCAAGGACCTGTGTTTATTCAAAGCTCTCTAGATTAGTACTATACAGTAGGACTTTCTTTGATGATAAAAATATTACATATCTGCATTGTCCAATATGGTGGCCTACAGCTGCATGTGGCTATGGAGCACTTGAAATTTGGCTAGTGCAAGTGAGGAACTGAATTTTGTATTTAATTTTAATTCATTTTAATTTTAATTTAAACCGTCACGTACTTAGTGGCTACCGTATTATTCGCACAAGTCTAAGTTCGAATCCCAGCTCTTCTCTAGCTATGTGACCTTGGGCAAAATTTTTAAACTTTCTGTGCCTCTGTCTTTTTACCCAAAGCAGGATATAATAATAGTACCTCCCCTATAGGGTTATTAGAAGGATCAAATTAGTTCATCTAGAGATAGTACTTAGAACAGTGCCTGGAATGTTAGAAATGCTCAATTATTGTAATCCGCTTCTGCTGTGGTGTGGTGGTGGTGATAATCCTAAATATTAAGTTATAAGAGTGTAACTTAAATGTAATTTTAAATACTAATTTAAAAATCTTATCTACCTACACTTTTTCTTGCATGATTTCATTTAATCTGAGTCTTGCTTTGTTTACAGCATTAAGCTCTACGTGTTGGCCTAGCTGTACTCCTCTAAGCACGTGAGGCCCACAGAGAGGTTGTAATAGGTCCAGGTGCCTTCTCACCCGTGGGTAGAGTAGGGCAGACACGATCTTTGAAGATCCCTTCTAGTTGAGCAATTAGTCAGAATGATAATAGCTCGCCTTTGTGGGATGTTTCTTGTGTGGCCTGTATAGCGACTGATTCAGTCACTCTATCTCATTTAATCCTCACAACAACCTTATGAGGTCACTGTCACTACTCCCACTTTACAGATAAGGAAACTGAGACTCAAATGGCTAAGTAAGTTTTCTAAGGTCACGTGTCTAGTTAGGGATAGAGCCTAGATCCAAACTCCTGTCTGTCTGACTCCAGAATACTCCTCTCCCCTGTGCTTTGCCAGCCAGTTACTTCAGGAAGCACTTCCTTCTTATGAGAAGAACAAAACACGAACTGCGTTATCAAGAAAGAGAGAGTGAATAGAGTGGGAAGAGCCCTGGGGAAAAGGGTCATGGGACTTTGAGTCTGAGCCTCAGTTCTGCCAGGATCTCGGGGTGTGATTTGGGGTCAGCAACTTGACTGTGCTCAGGAGAATGCGGGCTGGATTATTGCCGAGGTCCCTTTCAGCCCTTAAATTCTATGACTCTCGGACAGCAGGGCAGGAGACCCATGAGGACCCAGGTCAGAGAGAGGGGGACGGAATCGGTCCCTCTGGGTAAGGCTTCGCAGACCTGACACACCTTCCTCCTGATGTTCTCCAGCATAGATTGCTTGTACACCAATACCACCCACCTCGAGGTGAACTTCCGTGTTGATGTGATAAAGCCAGGAAAGGCCCTGGAGATTCCAATCACCTTTTATCCTCGAGAAAGTATCAGTTATCGAGAACTCATCCCCTTTGAAATCAATGGGCTCTCCCAGCAAGTAGTTGAAATCAAAGGGAAAGGCACCGCAATGAAGGTAAGGGAGGTTTGGGAGATCCTCGGACCGGCCCCCTCCTCCTCGCCCTTCCCAGTTACCTTGGCCCCCCTGAGCCCACACCCACCCCCTCTCCACATGTCCTGCCCCCAAGCTGCTCCTGTCCAGGAGTCAGCCCTCCGGGGTAGTGTCAAAGCAGACTCAAGTGAACCATAGATCTTACTCAGTACCAAACTTTACTATATCAAAGGACCCAAGCACTAGAGACACATTCTTGGAAAAGTTTAAAACTATCAGATGCAGGATCCCAAGCATGTCCTTCTTCTCCCACATTATGGCATATTTTGTTTTCAGATTTAATGGGCAAGATTTGTTTTAAGTAATGTATGCAGATATTTTTCAGTTATGGAATATTTTTCCTTAACACCACAGTGATTAACGTTCTCCAGCCAGCCGCAGGTCCCAGGATTATATTTGATTGAGAACATTCCTTCTAACCATGTGCTCCTAATAGAAAAGGACTGGTCCAGCCCTGCTACAATCTCTTTCTCCTCGGCGACCGGTAAACATTTAAGGTGTCTGTCTGGTGGAAGCATTGCATTTCATAGGAGGTTTTAGAAGACCGAAGACCTCCCGAGATTCTCAGGAATGTATGGGACATTTCAGCAACCAAGAGAAAGTAAGAGGAGTGTATTTCTGGCATCCTTCCCATCAAGCCAGAGGAGCAACAGAACAATGCCATCTGGTGTGTCTGTGGCTAAGCCAGTGACAGGCTCTCCTCGGATGTCACTGATTCGTTCGTTCGATCATTCTTTCACCCCCTCGCTCAGCCCCATTGCATCTTAGGTACTTCAGGGAAATCCAGAGGTGACTTAAACATGTTCTCTGACTTCCAGGGGCCCACAGGCTGGTGCTGGAGACTGACTCTCTTTTTTAGACAAAATGAAAACATGTGAGCAAGATATAAAGATAGCTGGAGAGAACAGGTGCAGTTTAGTGACTGATCGAATGACAGTGACCAGTGGGTGTTGCTCACTGTGGGTCAGTGCCACTCTGGAGGCAAGGCCCAGCCTGACCTGCACCGATCCAGGCCAACACTTTGTTCGATGAGGATTTTGAAGAGTATTTACTTTTCCGCCTCTACTGCCATCCTTCTAGTTCAAATCACGGTCATCTCTCACACCTCAAGGCTTTCTCTCTTGCCTTCTTCCAGTCCATTTCCACAGAGGAGGGAGCTGAGCTCTCTCTCTCTCATGAAATACACGTTTGACTGGGGTGCTCCATGCTTCCTGCTCCTCCTAGAATAAAACCTGACCAACCCTCCAGACTTCATCTTCTCAGGTCTCCCTCACTCCCAGCCACAGGCCTTGACTGGGCCACTCCCTCTGGCTCAGGGCCTTGATGTCGGGGTCTCCACTCCCAGGGGTGCTCTGCAACCCCACACCCACCCTGACAAACTGACTAGGTCCTACCCTTCCTTTAGCTCTCAGTGTGAACATGCCTCCCTCAGGGGGGCCTCCGCAGACTCCCAGTCTAGCTCGGCCCCCAGTAATACGCTCTCCAGGTACCCTGAGCTTTTCCTTCACATCTTTTAACCCGGTTATAACGATGTAATTGTGTGGTAAGTTGTCTAGTGGGCATTTTATGCACATAAATGTTTACCAAGTGAGTAGGTGCGGGACTCTGAAAGAGAGGGACCACCTTGGCTCACCAGGGTAGATGTGTCATGTTTATTTTTCCCATTAACTGATGAACCCTCCCTCCCTGCTCTTTTTTGTCGCCCAGATTTTAGTCCTAGATCCAGCCAATAGGATTGTGAAGTTAGGAGCCGTCCTGCCAGGACAGGTTGTGAAAAAAACAGTTTCCGTCATGAACAACAGCCAGGCCCCGCTCACATTTATCCAGTCGATCCTGTTCTCGGTCCCAGAACTCCAGGAACCCAAGGTTGGTACCTAGGGCTCCCAGTGGTACAGATGACTGCGCTAGCAGCACTAACAGCTCACGGGTCTCCCGCACCTTCCACTTTCTGAGAGCTCTCCATGTGCCGCCTCTGACCATCTTCACGGAAACAGAGCAGGGTTAGTGCTCTCATTCTCATTTTACGTGTAAGGACGCCAAGGCTTAGAGAAGCTACCCCCCTCTCTAAGGGCAACAGAGGGAAACAGAAAGAGATATGCTTCAGTGAATCTGGATTCTAAGGACTAGACAGAGATTTCATTGTAGAAAATTTGAAAAATATGGAAAATCATAAAAAAAAAAAAAAGAAAAAACATTTTGCCCATAATCTCATACCCAGAAATAATCACTTAATGTTTTGGTGCCCGTCTTTCCAGTGTTTTTGCTACACTTTTTTTACAGAAAAAAAATTACAATGTTCATAGTGTTTTGAAACATGCTTTAAACGTTTAGTAATATATTATAAACATGTTCCATGTCCTTCAATGTCATGTGTTCATTGCTACCTCCATTATGTAGCTAGACCTATTCCCTATTTCTGCTCATTTCAGGTGTTTCTAATGTTTTGTATTACAAACAACATTGTAATATCCACATAACCAAACTTTTGTGTGTGTCCATGACTCCCTGCTTAAGACAGATTCCTAGGAGTGGGCTTGTTTCATTGAAAGGAAGAATATGTTTCCATACACGTCACCAGTCCGCTCCCTGAAAGGCTGTCTCCCTTTACACACCCGTCAGCTGTGTAAAAGAAGCGTGCTTGTTGCTAAAGCCACATCCTTGAGTTCCCTGGAGAGAGAAGCCACCAGTGCTGGCCGCCTGCTCCCCATCTTACAGTCATCAGTATCTGGATGGCCCTTTGAAATGAACCTGGAGTTTCACTCCGAGGATGAACTTATCCACCACTTCATTCAATTCATTCTTACTCAGTAAATACGTGTTAGGTGCTGGAAATATAAAGGTGTATATTTGTCGGCTTGGGCTGCCATAACAAAATACCATAGACCAAGTGGCTTAAAGGGCAGACATTGATTTTCTCACAGTTCTGGAAGCCAGAAGCCTGAGATCTGAGAGCCAGCCTGGCGAGTTTCTGACGAGGACTCTCTCAGCTCGTAGATGCTCACACAGCAGAGAGTAAGCAAGACTGAGCTCTCTGGGGTCTCTTCGTGTAAGGGCACTAAGACCACCGCAGGGTCCCCTCTCAGGACCTCATCTACACCTAATTACCTCCCAAGGACCAGGAAGGGGCTTCTCGGAGGGAGGTTTGGGACCCTGGAAGACCCTACAGTGGAGAGAGAGGTCTGTCCTGAGTTTTACAGGGTGAAGAGGTATCTCCCAGGCAGGCAGGTTGGAGAGGGTGCTCTGGCAGGCAAAGGTATATAGGATGGAAAGAGTCAGTGCTTTTGGAAACCTCGATGTGATTCAGTGTGGCAGGACTTCTGCAGATCACCTGGGGATGCAGGATACAGAAAAACTGGCTGTAAGAGGCCAGCCAAAGCAAGAGACCTAGTGGGCACCTCAGCCCAGGACCCCACATTGCCCACTTTGCCACCCGGAGTAAGAGAGCAAACTTGTTACTTCCCTTTCCTCACTAATCCAAATTAAAGCCCTTGGTTCCCGTGGGTCGGGGCCCCTAACTCTCTGGCTGTACCCATTCTGCTTCTTCGGGTGATCAGACTCAAGCTGCCAGAGTGACGTGCTGACACCATCACCCTGGGATTGGTTTCCAGCATCACTGTGTTTGGGACTCTCTAGGATCACTCTCCTATGGCAGCTTCTCAGCCTGTAACTAACTCCCTGCTGCCTCAGGCCCCTCGCTGGTGAGTGCTCAGCGCTCTGCACCAAAGGGAGCTCAGGGGCAAAAAGGGGTTTGGCTTCCTTAAAGCTGATTTTGACTTGCTTTTTACCAGAACAAAGGAGGAAGAGAAGACCATACAAATTCAAATTTTAGAATACGCCAGTCATCTAGGGCATTTTTGAAAAGGCAGGTTCCAGGATCCCCCAAGGACACTGATCCAGTCAACCTGGGGTAGGACCCAGGAATCTGCATTGTAAGAAGCACACTGGGAAGTGTGATGCAGGTCGCCTAGGGAGCACTCCCCAGAAAATCACTAGAGCACCAAGTTTTTCTATTTCATCTTGCTATTTCCTCCACCAGAGAGTAGAAATTATTTGCAAGGAGCTGGAAAAAGAATTAACCTTTATTGAATGCCTATTATGTGCCACACATTTTACACAGATGATCAGAATCTAAGTTACAGGGACTTTAAATAACTTATCAAAGATGACGCAGCTGGTAAGGGAGAGAAGAGAGATTTGACCCCTGGGCTGTTACAGCCCCAGCGGTAAGATCTCCAGGAATGGTGGCCTCAGAAGCCCCGCTGTCCTCAGCTGTTAAGTCCTTATCATTCTGTCCAGGTCATCACCTTGACACCATCCCACAGCATCACTCTGAAGCCCAAAGAAGTCTGTAAGCTGGAGGTCATCTTCGCCCCGAAGAAGCGCATACCTCCCTTCTCTGAGGAAGTGTTCATGGAAAGCATGGGGCTTCTGCGCCCCCTCTTCCTCCTCAGCGGCTGCTGCCAGGCCCTGGAGATCTCCCTGGACCAGGAGCATCTTCCCTTTGGACCAGTCATATGTCAGACACAAGCCACACGTCGCATCCTTATGTTGAACACGGGCGACGTGGGTGCAAGGTAGGAGCGGAAGCTGAGAGCTCTGACCCTGGATTTGAATTAGACGTTTGTTTTACAAGTGTGGCCACCTTTTCTTTCCCCTCCCTTCACATCTCCTCCCTTCCCTGAAAATGTGACAGCAATGGCCTGTCCGCAGTGATGGCTACTGCCATGATTACTAAGAGTAATATGACAGATAACATTTGCTCAGTACCTGTCATAAGCTCTTTACATGGCTCATCTCATTTAATCCCAACAATTCTTTGAGACTGACACTATGAGTGATCCATTTTACAGATGAGAAAACTGAGATAAAAGAGATTAAGTAACTTTTCCAAAATCCTGCATTTAGCAAGAACTTAAAATGCACAGGCGCAATGCTAAGCATTCGCACAAAAGATCCCATTTGATTATTCCAGGACCCTCTAAGGTAAGTACTGTATTGTCCCTATTTCACAGATGAAGTTGAAGCTCAAAATGGTCAGGTGACTTGCCCGAGGCCACACAGCCAGAAAGTGACAAAGATGGGATTGGAACCCAGGTATACCTGTGGCAACTCTCCTTTCAGTCTCTGGCCTCATGCCACCATAGCTATGCAGGCTGCACGGCACACATCTGCAGGGGGCAGCGTGGCAGCCCTGGCACTGGAAACACTGGCTGCATCGTTCACCCTCTTATCTCTTGCCTGGATCGAGCGCCAGACCACATTGGGATGACCACACAGGATCCCAGTGCCATCAAGAGCAGGTGTAACTCTCACATGAAGGGACTGCCTCCACCCTGCCGGACCTGCAGGCAGTCTCAGGAGGGTTCTAGTCCTAGCTCAGCTACTTGCTGGCTGTGCGACCTTGGGTATACATGTGTACGCATGTTCATGTGCATGCTCCCCGATGTGTCACTCTGGGCAATAAGATAAGATGCAGCCACTTCCCTCCTTGATCAGCTCTGAGGGGGAGCCGAGTCATCTTACCCAGGAGTGAAGTGACCTTGTCCTTGTGCGCACCTGCCTCTGCTTTACCCGACAATCTTTCTCCTCCCCAGTCTCATGGAGTATATAAAGGGGTGAGCCTCCAAGCTAAAAGCCCAGGCAAAGTCTCGTTCTCAGCAACATTGAGGATACCCTCAGGATACTAGTAAACTGTTTTCTTTATCTTCTTTTGTCTTGGAAAAGGTTTAAATGGGATGTCAGAAAATTTAGGCCTCATTTCTCCATCAGCCCGGAAGAAGGCTATATCACTGCAGGCATGGAGGTTTCTCTTGAAGTGATCTATCATCCCACCGAGGTGGGCAAGGAGAGTCTCTACAAAAATTTGCTCTGCTTCATCCAGGGAGGCAGTCCTCTGAGCCTCACCCTGTCTGGAGTCTGTGTGGGACCACCTGCAGTAAAAGAGGTCAGTAAGAGCTGCTCACACATGGGCCAGTGGCCAAAATGGGCCTAGCAAGCCCCACAAGTGAACTCAGCCAGGCCTTCCGGGTGGCTCTGTTCAAACTGCCCTTGGTGCCCACGTCAAACATTCAGACCTGCCCCTCCCCGCACAGGGCCTTTGCACATGCTATTCCCAGGTCTGGAATATTCATTTTCCCCTCTTTATCTAGTTAATTCCTGTTCATTCTTCAGCTCTCAACTCCAGCATCACATTCTCAGGGAAGCTCACATTGACATCTCTGGTTAGCTCAAGTACTGTTATAAGCTGTGAGTGAAGGGTGAACACCTTTACTACATTGTTGTTTTTTTAATGGCCTTGGGCTAACCTCCTGCTAGCTCTGTGTTCCTAGAAACCTAACAATGCACTGTCAGCTGTGTTCCTGGCAACCTGCTTATGGTAAGAATGATCCCTGATCTCCATCTCTATACTTTGTTATGTCAAGAATGTATATAAATGGAATCGTACAGCATGCTATGAACACGTACACACATGAGCATGAACATATGCTTTCCTTTTCTTGGGTAAATACCTAGGAGTGGAATGGCCAGGTCACAGGGTAGGTATATATTCACCTTCTTAAGAACCTACCAAACTGTTTTCCAGAGTGGTTGGGCCATCTTACATTCCCACCAGCAACATCTGACATTTCTACTTGCATCACACCCTTACCAACTCTTGATACAGTTCGTTTCTTTTTTTTATTGTAGTCATTCTAATAGGTGTGTAGTGATACATCATTGTGATTTTTAATTTACATTTCCCTAATGCCTAATAATGTTGAGAATCTTTTCATGCACTTATTTGCCATCCATATGTATCTGTTCAAATCTATTTTTAGTTGGGTTGTTTGTTTTCTCATTATTGAGTTTTGAGAACTTTTTATATATTCAAGACACAAGTTTTATATTTAGATCTTTAATCTGTTTAGAGTTTTATATGTAATACAAGATATGGATTAAAATTCATTTTATTTTAGTTTTTTGTATATGGATATCCAGTTGTTCTAGCACCATTTGTTGAAAAGATTATCCTTTCTCCATTGAATTGCCTTTGTAATTTGGTCAAAAACTAATTAATCATACATGTGTAAGTCTATTGTGTAGGTCTATTCTTGTCCACTGATCTACTTGACTCTCTTTACACCAATACTACATTGTTCCACATTCAGTGGCCTGTTCTCACCCATCATAGTTGAGCTGTTGGTAGCATCTGACACTTTGAACAAGTACTTCCTCACATGGCTTCCAGGAGACTACCTTCCCCTGGTTCTCCTCCTGCTTGATTAGCTGTTCCTTCTCATCCCCTCTTCCGATTCTTCTTAACACTGGAGTATGCCAGTCAGGAATTAATCCTTAAATCCCTTCTCTTTTCTAAATACATTTACTTCTTGAAAATCTCATCCAGTTTCTTAGCCTTAAAAAAGCGTTGCTACACTGACAAGTCCCAAATATGTATCTCCAGCCTGAATCTTGCCTTGAACTACAGATTTATAAATTCCATTTCCTGTTCTTCCAGGTGGTAAATTTCACCTGCCAGGTACGCTCCAAACACACGCAGACCATCCTGCTTTCAAACCGCACCAACCAGACCTGGCATCTGCACCCCATTTTTGAGGGTGAGCACTGGGAGGGGCCCGAGTTCATCACTCTGGAGCCCCATCAGCAAAACAAGCCCTATGAGATTACCTACAGGCCCCGCACCATGAACTTGGAGAACCGCAAGCATCAGGTAGGCTGAGCCTCTCGCTTCTGCCCCCATCCACCCCTCCCCCCATCAGTTTTCTGGCAAGACTGGAGGGAGGAGTTGTGTGAGAGAGGTTAGGAAACAGAGTTTGGTAGTTCAGAGAATGTTAGAACAAGAGGGGACCCCACAAATCATGTTGGAACAATGGGGAATCATGCAGATTATCGAGTCCAAAGCTTCCCTTCTGGTACATATGTTTTCATGTATAGGGGATTCTCTTGGAACCAGAGGCTAAGTTCTGAAACAGAGTCCTGGACTAAGCATTAAGCAATTAATATTTAGCTTAATTGCACAAATAATATCAGAGTGACTGCAATAAAAATCAAAAAAGAAGCCACAGTCTTTCACTCTATGTTCTCGTATCTTCATTCCCAATCCTTACTCAGATACAGCCTTGGCTGCCATCATAGCATGCCCAATTTTTCATTGTTTATTTTCACTTTATATTACATCATGAGACATTTTCTATTTAACTAGGTAGTCTTCATGATAATTATTTATAATTATTGCCTAATATTTCATTGAATGAGAGTTCCATAATTTATTTAACATTCCCCAGTTGTTATATGTTTAAGTTATCTCCAAATTTTCTTATAAATGGTTCTAATATATATGTGTACGTATGTCTGTAACTTTTTCCTCTGGATGGATTTTTCTTCAGTAAGTTCCCTTGGGTTTGATTCCTGGTTCAAATACATATGAACATTTTTATGACTTTGAAACATATTACCAAGCTGCTTTCCACAAAGTGTTATGCTCATTTGAAGAGCCTCCATTAATCCTGTGTCACTACCATGCCTGAGAGGTACTAATAAAGGACCCTCTGTGTCATTCTGATGGCATTTCTTCCTCTCCTTAGGGCACCCTCTTCTTCCCGCTCCCAGATGGGACTGGCTGGCTGTATGCACTGCATGGGACTTCTGAGCTCCCAAAAGCCGTGGCCAATATCTACCGTGAAGTGCCATGTAAGACACCCTACACTGAGCTCCTGCCAATCACCAACTGGCTAAACAAGCCCCAGAGGTGAGGGAGTGGGGCAAGGGTTTGGGGTGGGAAAAACAGAGAGAGGATTTTCTCTGTCTAGCCTGGCCCTTCCCCTGGTCAAGGCCCCTAAAGGACATTAGCTAAAAGAGTCAAAATTCTCTGATGTAGCCAGGCATTTCCTGAACTCTAACCCCCAGATTCTCCTGTTCAGTGTGATCTATGAATGGCTGATTACTTATAAATCTCCTGGAACAGTGCCTGGCACAAAATAAGTCCTCAATAAATGATAGCTGTTATTAACGATTATCAAAACAATAATCATGTGGTTATTATTGAGTGCTCTATCTTATCATCTAAACCACTGGCCAGAGATGGATATCTGTTGGATCTTGTACTTGCAGTGGGAGTAGAGTAGAATGCAAAGGACTAGAGGAGCTTGAGGCCAACCAGCCTAGTCCTATTCTTTTACAGTGAAGGAGCCAAAGGCTACAAGAAGACCATCTGCTTAGCACTGTGAAAAAAGGCCCAGACCTAAGTCTGAATCCTAGTTCTGCTGATAACTCGCCATGTTACAGGAGCATATTACCTCCCTTCCCTTGGCCTCATTCCTCATGAGTAAAATAGAGGTAGTAATGATACGTACCTCCTACAGACATTACGGGGATTAAATGCCTATAACACATACAGAGCACTGATTGGGTACCTGGCCCATAACAAGCAGTCAGTAAATGGTAGTTACTCTTCTTGTTGGTGGCAGAGTGAAGACTAGAATCCTGGACCTATGTGTTTTTCATAAAATCAAGAGTAGAGATAGCACCTTTCCTTCTTTCCTTTGGGCAGATGTCTCATTTTCTCCATTCTCTATTCTCTATTGTCTCTTCCTGTTCTCCTGTGTTTCCCCAGATTCCGAGCCATTGTGGAAATGCTAAAACCAGAGAGGCCAGACCTTAGTGTCACCTTAAAGGGCCTTGATTATATTGACGTGTTGTCTGGCTCCAAGAAAGACTACAAGCTGAACTTCTTTTCCCACAAGGAAGGACTATACAGTGCAAAGGTATCCATGTATCAAAGGCATGACCCTGGGACCCTGGAGATTTGACCCTGAGGTCGGTCCTGGTGTTAGGGAGTGCAGCTGTTCTCCACAGCCAGCCTGTCCTTATCCTGTTGGGCTGATCTGGCAAAGGCATTCAGGATTCCCAGCCTCTTTAAGACGAGACTAGATTGCAAGGCCAACCTGCCATCATGTAGGCCCATGCCAAGCCTCCACGGCAGAAGAATCATGAAAATCCCTACACCGTAGGAAACACTGGACCAGCAAATATGAGACCACAATAATAACAAAATATCCCATTTTCTGAGTGCTTAGAGAGTATCCAGCATTGTGCTAAGCACTCAACACACACAGTAATGTCAGAGCCAGGATTCAACTCAGAGCCATTGACTCCAAGACACCAAAGGGCCTTTCACACATGAGCTGTTTGTTCTAATGAGTTCAATAAGTATCTCTTGAACATATATGCCATATACTATGGACTGGTAACACAGCAACAATCAAAAATAGGGACAGTCCTTGTTCTCATGGAGCAAACAGTCCAGTGAAGGGAGATGGATATTAATCAAATAATTGAACTGTGCATGTATAATTACAAAATAAGATAAGTGCTTTGAAGAAAAGGAGCATACATGGATCAGTAGCTCACAGCAGAGGTCAGGGCTGAAGACTATATCTGGGAATTACCCACTTACCAATGGTATTTAAAACTACAATAAGAGAATGGAATTACCTAGGGAAAGATTTTAAAGTGGAAAAAAAAAAAAGAATCTAGGAACATATTTCCCCCTCCAGAAGAGATACTGGCAAAACCCACCCAGCAGCATGTCATCTCCTCTCCTACAATCACTGAGCTTGTCGGCTCCACTTAGATCACATCCACAAACAGGCTAACAGAGAACCTTCAAACCAAGGAGTCACAAAACACCTGAAGCGAAAAAAATAATAGAAATGCCAGCTGAGATTAAAAAAAAAAGTTATTAAAGCACACAGAAGAAGACTTTTAGTGAATATTATAAACATCCTCAAGAGAATAAAGAAAGATAATCATACCCATGAAATAAGAACAGGCTGTTGTGGAAGAGAATCAATTAGAGACCCTGGAAATGAAAATAGAATCTTTGGAATAGAAAATGACAGAGGAAGGCTGCATAATGTAAGGGACTCTGAGAAAGCGATTACACGTAAATCAGAAGTTAGAGCTGCGTAATACCACCAGACTTTAGCACCTGAGCACAAACAAATGGCAAGAATGAAGGGAAATGATAACGAGTGTGCTGGCAAGGTGGGGAGACGTTGGATCCATTGCTGAGAGGAGTGAAAATGGTGCAGCTGCTTTGGAAGACAGTCGGACAGTTCTTCCAATGCTGAAACATAGAATTATCATATGATTCAGCAACTTCCCTCCTAGATATTTATCAAAGATAAATGGAAATATATGTCCATGCAAAAACCTGTACATAAATGTTCATAGCAGCATTATTTATAAAAGCCAAAAATAGAAATAACCCAGTTGATGAGTGGGTAAATAAAAAGGAAGATTATTTGGCGATAAAAAGAAATGAAGTGCTGATACGTGGAACACATGGATGAATCTTGAAAACATATATGCTAAGTGAACAAAGCCAGTCACAAATGGCCACCTATTATATGATTTCATTTATATGAAGTATCCAGAATAGGCAAGTCTACAGAAACAGGAAGTAGATTAGTGGTGCCTAGGGCTAGAGGGGATGATGGGTTAGGAGGAAATGGAGAATAATTGTTACTGGGTACAGGGTTTCTTTTGGGAGAGATGAAATGTTCTAAATCAAATAATTGGACTATGAATGTGTAATGACAAAATGAGATAAGTGCTTTGTAATATACTAAAAGCTAATAAATTGCATACTTTAAGTGGGTGAATTGTATGGAATGTAAATAATATCTCAATAAAGCTGTTTTTAAAAAAAGAATGAAAGGAAATATGAGACATAAACTATAAGTCAAGAAGTTCTAATATCCATCAGAGCTTCTAAAACAGAAAAACAAGATAATAGAAGGAAGAATATACTCCACAAAATAATTGGATAAAAATTTCCAGAGCTACTGGAGAAAGACTGAGTTTTCTAAATTGAAGGGACCCACCAAGTTGCCAAACAGGTTGAATGAAAGATTCACACCTAAATACATGCGAGCAAAATTTCAGAAAGCTGGGATAAAAGAGAAAGTCCTAAATGATTCTAGAGAAAATAAAAAGAAACAATAATCATAATAACATCTGATTTCTCGTGGCAACAGTGAATACAAAAAGCAATAGAGGAAGCTTCTTGGATTTCATATAACTTCAATATAGGAAATAGCAAGGGGAGGAATAAAATAAGGCAATGAAAATTTTTTCATTCCGTTGGAAACAAATGGAGAAATAAGAGAAATCTTCTCATTCATAGAAAAGGGTAGGGAGAGAATAGAGACATTCATAAACTGTAGATGTGAACAGAAAGATATAAATAAATATATGTATTAAAATGTAAGTGTAAAGACTTTCGAGTAAAAATGACAATGATCCCAGATCACAGAATCTCTTTATAGTAAATGTATTAAAATTAACAATAACAACAAAAACAAATTTTCAATCAAAAATACTTTTGGTTATGATGGAGTAACTAGTCCTCCCAACATAAAAAAACTATAAAACCGGACAAAATATCTGAAGCAAGTCTTCTCAGTCATTGGATAGCAGGCAGCACAATACTGTAATTCATCAGAGAAAAGGAAACTTATGCAATGAGCCCCCATGATTGTCCTGGCTCTCTGCCTAGGGAAATTTCCTTACTTCGGTGCCGTGAGCTAGAGTATAAGCAAAGCACAGCAGCCCCAGTGAACTGAGGAGATGGTTTGGTACAGCTGAAATAGCTGCTCTCTACAGGGCAGGGTACCAGAGAGAAGGGAGCAGGATGTGGAGGGGGTGGGAAAACAAAAGTTTATATGAGAGTTCCCCTCAAAGTCCTTGGCTGAAGGTGGACTGCACAAGAAGAGACTACATGAGATTTACCACAGAGAGCAGCAACTATGAGGCTGATAAAGGGACAAAGGTATACTACATTCATCAGCCCAGCCAAAGTGGAGAGGTAACATTAATACCTCATTAACATCTGAGGAACACAGCTGAAATACCAGAAAGGTCAGAAGAAAGGACCATGCCCTTCGGATAAGACCTTCTGTGAATCAGCCTAAAAAAAAGCCTACAATTAAGCACCTATGAGATCTGCAGGAAAGACAATTTGGAGATTGAATCTCACCAAGTTGGAAGGGCTTGAAGAACACCTTGAGTTTCCCACAGATCTGCTCTAACAAAGCATAAAATCAAACCTGCACAAGTGTAAGGTGATAAGTCAGTGACTGAACTGCCTCCTAGAATAAAAACAGTCTTACAAAGAAAATAACAGAATCCAGAGCTCTACCATGATCATCAACAGTGGTCAGTACACAAACAAAAATTACTAGACTCGTGAAGAAGCAAGAAAACGTGACCTATAGCCAAGAAAAAAGCAGTCAGTGGAAACTGTCTCTAAGATGGGCCAGATGTCAGAGTTAGCAGATTAAGACTTCAAAGAAGCTATTATAAACATGTTCAAGAACTAAAATATATATTTCAAATAATTAAATAGAATATGGTCTTAATGAGTGGACAGATAAAGCATCTCAGCAGAGAAATAAAAACTATAAAAAAGCCAAATGGAGATTCTAGAACTGAAAAGTACAGCAGATTAGAGACATGAGAAGAAGAGTCATTGAACTTGAAACAAATCAATGTAAAATTTCCAATCTGAAGAAGAGAAAAAGAAGGTTGAAGAAAAACAAACAGAGCCTCAGGAACCTGTAAAAAATATATATAAAATAGTCTAATATATGAGTAATATGAATCTCAAAAGAGAAGACAGAATGGGGCAGAATATTGTTTGAAAGAATAATTGCTGAAATTTCCCTGATTTGATTCTTCTAAAAAAATGATTTACAGATTCAGGAAACTTGGCAAACCTCAAGCAGGAGAAATACAAAGAAAACCATGCCCGTGCATGTCATAGTAAAACTGCTGCAAACCAAAGAGAGAGAAAAGGTTAAAACAACCAGATGTTTAAAATCTATTACATACAGGGGGCACAGCAATAAAAATGGCCACTGACTTTTCAGATATAATAGAAGCCATCTGCAAAGTGCTAAAAAAAAAAAAAAGGTATCAACCTAGAATTCTTTATTCACTGAAAATATCCTGTAAAACTGAAGGTGAAGTAGACATTTTCAGATACAAATTCATTGCCAGCAGACGCGCATTACTGAGTGCATTTGCATTATTAGATGCTAATAGGTATTTTTCAGTCTGAAGGGAAATGATACCAGATGGACACCTGGGTCTGCTCAAAGGAAAAAAGATCACTTAAAAATGGTAAATAAGTAGGTAAATATTAAAATACATGTTCTTATTCTTATAACTTTCTTTAAGAGACAAATAACAGTTTATAACGAATAACATTGTAAAGTGGATCTTCTTATATATGTAGAAGTAAAAGATAGGACAACAAAAACACAGAAGATAGATGGAGAGGTCAATAAAATTATACATTTATTACATTTGTGAGGTGGGAAGTGTGAGGTAGGAAGCATAAAGGGTCAGTTGTAAAGTGGGAAGTGATCAAATATTGACTCTAAATATTTTGACAAAATTTCATGTTGCTCTACAGCAACCATTTATTTAAAAATATAAATAAAAATATGGCTAAGAAGCAAGAGAGGAAATAAAACATATTAGAAAAGATTAGATGTTGATCCAAGAGAAGGCAGGAAAGTAGCAACAGAGGAATGAAAAAAGGAGGCAAATGGAAAAGAAATAGCATGAGGGCAGACTTCAACCCAAACACATAAATAATTATTTTAAATGTAGAGACTAACCACTCCAATGAAAAGACAGAGGGTTCAGAAGCACTCTAAATCTAAAGACAGGAAGAAGTCGAAAGTAAAGAACTATTACACCTAATAATAATAAGATAAACTATCCAAAGTAGTGAGAGGGCAAAAGACTTGAAGAGACTCAGACTCAGCTTCATGGAAGTTGGTATGTGAGTGACCAACAAGCACCTGAGAAGATGTTCAACGTTAATCAAGCATCTGGGAAGAGAACCTAAAGAGGTGAGCAGCTTGTCAATAACAAGTCAGTGGCAGGGATGAGGGGACAACATGCTGCAGTTACAAGTGTGAGCTCTGGAGTCAGTCCAACCTGGGTTCAAATCCTGGTTCTGACACTTCTCTGCATGTGACCCTAGGCAAGGTACTTAATGTTGCTAAGCCTCATTTTCCTCATCTTCAAAAAAAAGAGTGGAGGAATAATAATGTCACTTACAAATTGTGTAAATTAAACAAGGAAGTACTTCTAGTGTCTGGCACATAGTAATCATTAAGTGTTAGCCGATATCATTCCTGTTATCAACTATTCCAGAATAGAAGTGAAACCCACTACAACATGAACCTCTTGAGGCCTTGTTTATTCTCCGGGGTCACTCAGCTGTCCCCGCTCAGGACACCTTCACCTGAAGCACCAGACAGTGCTGCTCTGGCCTCTTCCAGAGCGAGCTCAGGCTGTGTGATGGACTCCCACCTGGGAGGCGCCGGAGCAGGACACCTGAAGAGAAAGGCTGGCTGACAAGGGTTCACATCAGCTGGGAGGGCCTCCGTCGGCTTGGTCCCCATACTTCATGTACCCGGGCATTGCTCACTGAGAGGACCCCCGGCTAACGCCTCTACTCTGCCCTGCTTCCTCCCACTCTCCCTGTGAACTCAGGTGATCTTCCGAAATGAGGTGACCAACGAGTTCCTGTACTACACAGTGAGTTTCAGAGTTATCCCTTCAGGCGTCATCAAAACCATCGAGATGGTGAGCCCCGTCCGGCAGAGTACATCGGCCTCCATCAAAGTGGAGAACCCCCTGCCCTACCCAGTGACCTTTGCCACGGAATGCAGGGTGCCTGACATCAGCCTGCCCTCCCAGTTTGTGGTGCCCGCTAACTCGGAGGTATGATCTTGGCTTCCAGGGGCCCCCTGACAGCTGTTATGGAGGCTCTGCCTAAGGGGCCTGTGGATCCACATTCCATACTCCTGAGGTCCAGCCAGCCCTGGTGGGGTCTGTAGTGTGCTTCTCAAGAGAGGCTCTAGTACCTGTTTGTAGATTCAAAGAGATCCCAGATCTGGGAATACCTGGAATAGGGAAAGTTAAAGAGGGTACAGGGGAGGAAAAGTGGGTTGGTTTGGACAGAGGTTCCCCTGGATCAAGATCAGAGTGAGCATCTGCTTGTGAAGCGCCAGTTCTGCCACCAACCTGCTCTGAGGTCACTGGATGGCATGGGATGGGTGGGACTTTCAGTATTACAGGAGCCTCTATCTTCTCTTGCAGGGCACATTCTCATTTGAATTCCAGCCCCTGAGAGCTGGAGAAACCTTTGGGAGACTAGTTCTGCACAACAATGATTTGGGTTACTACCAGTATGAGCTCAATTTGAAGGCCTTGCCAGCACTGCCTGAAAAGCCTGTCCACCTCCAGGCTGTTCTTGGCAGCGGCCAGAGCATCTTTGCCAAGATCATCAATTATACCCGGCAGAAGACAGAATACTTCTGCAGGGTGAGCAGCCCCTGGCCCACCTTCTGCCCTTCCCTTGCCAGGAGTCTGACCTCAGCATAATGAGAGGAGGACACAGGGGGTGCATAAATGTGAAACTCAAAGACTCAGGTGTTTCATCTAGCCTGGGAACTCCCAACTAGAAATAAATAGTACAAGGCCTGGGTTCCTCCTTAAAGACTTTCTCTCTTAACAAGCTGGGTGGCAGTTGAGGGGGAGTTTTGCTTCCCACTGCATGCTCAGTGGTCAATACAGGGAGACAGTAGAGCCTAGTGGTCATGAGTATAGGCTGTGGAAGCCAGCAAACCTGGATCTCAATCCTGGCTTCCCCATTTCACCTTGTACAAATAATTTCCGAAAGCTCTCTAAGCTTATCTATAGATGGCGATAATACTCTGACCTCACAGGATTGCTGTGAGGATTTTAAAATGTACATAAAACTGTTTTCATAGAGCCTGGTCCATAATAAATTTCCCATATATGTTACCTATTATATCAGTTGGAATATAGGTTTAACTACTGAAACAAACCCAAAATGACAACAAAATAGAAGGCTATTCCTCTCTGGAATAACAGCGTGGGCATAAGCAGTTTGGGCTAGAATGGTAGCTACACAACATCAGGCCCCCAGACTCCCCCGTCCTGATGCTCTTCCCTCGGAGAGTTGCTTTGGGCCATGTAGACCAAGACAGCTCACCGTGACTTCCGCATTCTAGACAGCTACAAGGGAAAAGGGGGCAGAGGGGCAGGTCCATAGATCACTTCCACTACCATCCACTGAACAAACTGCAGAGGACCACACCCAGCAACAAGGGGAGCGAGGAGGTGTAGTCTTCACACTGGGTGAGCATGCACCAGTTAACATCAGGGCGCCCTTGGCTACAGTCCTGTCAGGAGAAGCGAGGTTATGCTGTAGTAACAAAGAGCCCTGCTATCTTGGTTGCTTAAAACCACAAGGTTAGTCTCTTATTTTTGCTGTTTATCTGGAGAGGGTCATCAGGGACTCTGCTCATCACAGACTTTCAAGGATCCAGGCCGAAGGTCAACCACTACCTCAAATGTTTATGGCCTTTTTATCAGAGCAGTGAAAAGACCCCATAGGGGCTTGCACTGGCAACTGAATGCTCTAGTGTGGAAGTGACACCTTTCACTTCTGCTTGCAACTAATGGTCCAGAACTAGTCTCCCCCACCCATGAGGATCCAGAGTGTTTGGTCGGCCATGTGTATGGAAGCAAAGAAGAGCCAGATGTGGGGGAGCTACACCAGTGACTGCCACGCCAACATAACCCAGCCGTGTGTCTTCGCACAAGTTATTTATCGTCTCTTGGCATCAGTTTCTTTGTAGTAAAATAGGGATTATAATTAGTAGTACCCACTCTTCAAGGGAGTTATAAGGGCACGGCTTTTTTATAACCTGCCTGGCCAAGAGCAGAGGGACTGGGATGGACCCAAGCTGCTGGTTTACCCTTCAGGATCCTGTGTCAGCCAAGTGCCTATGTTCCTCTTTCAGACCGACTGTCCAGACTTCCACACGGAAAAGGTCATTGGCGCAGCGCCGGGAGCTCAGGGGGGTACCGAAGTCAGCGTGGAAGTCTATTTCGAGCCCAGCCACCTGGGTGAGACCAAGGGCATCCTGACCCTGTCATCACTTACTGGTGGGGAGTATACCATCCCCCTCTTCGGAATGGCCCTACCCCCCAAGCCGCAAGGTCCCTTCCTGATCCGAGCCGGGTACAGCATAGTCATCCCCTTCAAGAATGTTTTCTACCAAACGGTCTCGTTCTCCTTCATCGTGGAGAACCCAGCCTTCTCCGTCCGTGCCGTCGAGTCCATGCGGCCCAAGAAGATCAACAACATCACAGTCTCTTTTGATGGAAATCCATCGGGCAGCAAAACTCCCATCACCAGCAAGCTGATTGTGGCGTGCCCGCCCGGCGAAGGCAGAGAAACAGGAATTAAGTGGGTTTATTATCTGAAGGGCATCACCCCGTAGTGGGAGCCAGGGTCAGCTGCATTCAGGAAGAGCCATCTCCTCAGCCTTAATATCTGTGTATTGCTCTAGCCTGGCAAAGAGCAGAGAAAATAATCAGAATTCTTAAGGTACCGTTTTGTCCTCCTCATTCAATTATAAGGGCACTTATTTCCATATTATATGTATTCCAAGTATATGTATGAAATATATATATTCCATAGTAAACATGGTAACTATAAGAAACAGAGCTATACTTTGCAAGGGCAAGTCTCTGAATTTAGTTTTCTTAACATATCCTCAAAGCTCAAGTGCTATGTAATAATCTCCATTTTTAATAAGATGACACAGGTATCACACTCGTGACCTATTGTGTAGCATGCGTGCACACACACACGTGCATGCATGTGCCCATGCATGAGGGTTCCTCTGCCTCCACCTCCTTCCCCCTGCTCATTCCCTACAGCCTCTCTGCAAGAGAGGGAGGAGCCATGAAAGAAGATGGCCTTTTGGGAATGAATGCTCCAAAGAAGTGGTTCTCAGAAATGGCCCCTGGACCAGCAGCATCAGCATCACCTGGGAATTTATTAAAAATGCAAATTCTCAGGCTACCCCAAACATATCAAGTCAGAAATTCCAGGAGTGTGGCCCAGAAACCCAGGATTTAACAAGAGTTTAAGGATACTCTCATACAGCCCAGTACACTCTACACACAGCTAGAACCAAATGGAGCTTTTTCTAAAGTATTCACTGACTTAATAGTTCATTTTTGTAACCACTAAAGATGCTGCTAAATGTCATAAAGACAAAGAATTTAGATGAGATTTTCCCCAGTGGTTAAAGGAGCAAAGAAAGCACTAAGCAACAATCTAAGCAGACATGGAGATCAACGAGCTTGTACTGACGCAGATATGCTATCTGAATAAACCAGTGGTTCTCAAATTTAGCATCCATCAGAATCACCGAGGGGGCTTTTAAATCACAGACTGCTGCCCCCACCCTCAGAGGGCCGGATTTAGTAGGTTTGGGTGGGCTTGAGATTTTGCATATCTACCAAGCTCCTGCTGATGCTATTGATGCTGGCCTGAGAATTCCACCGCAGTCAGCACAGCTCTGAAGCCTCAGCCTCCCCACATCGGCACCACCGGGGAACTTGTTAGGAATGCAGGATCTCTCAACCCGCCCCAGACCTACTGAATCAAAATCCGCTGTAGCAGCATCTCCAGGAGACACTGTGCACAAGGCAGTCGTGAGGGCTGCTTTGAAGACCACTAGCAGAACTTGAGCTTTGTTGAATCCACAGCCCTAATGCTCTTCATTAGAGCCCAAGAGAGGAGTCTCGCAACTCCGCTTGTGGCCTAGTTGATACAACTGGCCCTCTCCGAAATGTCCCTCTTCCCACCCACCCACCAGAGGCATATCGCTGGGGGTTGGGAAACAGTTGTCTCCATCACCGCTGTCTTCAACAGTTCTAAATCTAGTCTGATAAATGGTTATTAAGACCGAGGAAAAGACGGAGGAAGCTGTGTGAAAACTGGCTGAAACACCAGCGGTCAGAGCATGGGAAGACTCAGAGATTTCTCTAACTGTAAAGGTCAACACTTTGCTATGTTCCCTTGAAGCTGGAGGGCTCCCAGCCACCACCCCAGACACTGGCTGCTATAGAAATTGGCCACATTCCAGTGTCACCACCGGCAAAATGGTGCCTTCAGGTGGCCCAGGGTAACTCCCCCTACCTCAGCGCTCTCCAGCTCTGAAACCAAAACCCAGAACCCAAGGCCTTGTAGATATGAAATGAGGAGGCAGTCCCTTCTCCCTGGGACCAAGAGCTCAGCTCAAGCCCTGCCCAAGCATGGACCCCCTGCCAGGATGACTGGAGATAGGTACACATCTTCCCCTGGGGTCATTTCCATGCTTCCTCAAAAAGACAATAATGAAATCATTTCATATTGGCGAATTTGGAATAGCAAGCAGCTCAACTGAGGGTGGGGAGAGGCTTGGTGAAAACTAACATTCTGACAGAAGCAACTGGAAATCACCTTTGAAAGAACACATTCTCAGCAAAGCAGACCAGGAGACATCCCACTGAGGGGCACACAGAAAACATCAGGGCCACCAGGTGCCACAACTCTAGGGAGCATTGTGCACAGAATATGATGTGAATGGGGGCCCCTGACATTGTTTGACACAGAAGCCCTGGTGAAGCATCCAAAGTCTAACCACTTCTTTGAGGGAGACACACCTCAGGTCAGAAGTGATGATACTGTGTTGTCATTAGGGCCTGTCAGATCTCAAGAAATCTCAAGTCTAGGATTTCCCAAGCCTCTTATACCTTCAACATGTTACCCTGAAACTCCAGCAAAATTATACTCTTTGGAGAAACCACTTTGTACAGTTCAAGATTTGGGTACCATTTCTTACAGTGTTACTAGCTACAATATCCATAAATTATGTAATAATAACCAGGTATCACACAGATACAGATGAGCTACAACTGGGAAATTATGGCCAGTGTGCGAGCAGGCATATCGATTACTCACTAGACCAGAAGAGTATGAGTATGACAGGCCTGGCCAGGGTCAGAGGAGACGTGAGCACATAGAGAAGAAGGCAAGAGTAGCTTCTGGGCTTTATTTTCAGCACCACTGCCAGTCCAATTATGCATAAATAACCTCAATCAGTTCACATTTTCCAAGATAGAGAAATGAAGCCACTTCTTTCCAGGAACTTCTGAACTAAAGGTAGAACAAAGTATTGTTTTGGGCCCTGAGTAAGATACTGGTTTCTTAGCAACCTAGTCCAGAATGTGATTTCAGGAGAAAAGAATTCCTTCTGGTAAAAAAGAAAAAAAAAAAACTTACTGTTTCAGTTATTAAAAACTGTATCACATACGACCTTTGGGGAATTCAGTTAACCTTTAAGAAAAAGCCAAACCAAACAGCAAAAGAAACAGATGAGATGTTAAATTAGATATGAATCCAGTGGAAATGAATACACACTGGAGAAATAGATCCACATTATTCCCATTGATTTGATTTTTTTGTTTGTTTGTTTTACATCAATCATCATCAAAATCCTAAAGACATAAACCTTGCAAAACATTTGGAAATGTCCTTGTCAGTGCTACTTGGTATCGAGGTAAGAGGTGGAAATCATTAAGAAATATATTTTTCTCTGGAGATGTATCTATATTTGGAGCAGTTTTCAGGTTGTTAGTGAACCCACTTTCATTCATTGAACTGTGTTGGCAAAGGTATTAAAAGCTGTGAAAATCCCACCAGTAAAGGAGTGCACATTTTTCACAGATTTTTCTAGACATAATCCTCCATGAATTACAGAGTTTGGGGTTAGCTTCTGTATGTGTTTTCTATGGCTGCATTACAAATTACCACAAGCCTAGCAGCTTAAAACAACACAGATTTCTTATTCCACAGTTTCCATGGGTCAGGAATGGACTAAACTGGGTTCCTGGCTCAGGGTCTCCCAGGTTGAAATCAAGATGCCAGCCAGCTTCATCCTCATCTGGAGACTCAACTAGGGAAATGCCCGCTTCCAAGCTTCCTCAAGTGTGTTGACAAAATTCATTTTCTTGCAGCCATATGACTGAAATCTCCATTTTCCTGGCAAATGACAACAGGGGACCACTCTAAGGTCCTTATCATGTGGTCCATCACAGTTCACTATTGTTACTGTTTACTCTTCAAGGCCAGCAGAATCTCTCTCCTACTTCAAATCTCTTCTAACTTCTTTTAAGGCCTCATCTGATTAGGTCAGACCCACCCAGGATAATTTCCATTTTAATCAACTCAAAGTCAACTGCTTAGGGATCTTAATTACATCTGAAAAATCTCTCTGCTACATAACACAATAATTGTTGGAGTGACAGCCCATCATATTTACAAGTCTTGGCCACACTCCAGGGGAAAGGATTATACAGGGCATGTATCCAAAGGGGTGAGACCCTTGGGGGCCACCTTAGCATTCTGCCTATGATTACCCCTCCTTTGTGTCCCCATTGATTCTAATCTACGGAGTATAATTAAAGATTATACTCCAGTTTCAAGATTGTTATAAGCTTTACAGGTATACTTTGCATTCATTAGAGAAAAGCATCATCATATGTTACGTTCATATGTAATACCCATTGGGCCCCACTGTGGTCTTGCCCTTAAGACCTTGTCCACTATGGAAGCTCACAATAAGGAACTCTGATGCATCTCCCTCTTACTGAATCTTCAGCCATATTACATCCATAAAGTGTTTTTTAAAAAGTTACCATATGGTTTCAATTTCTATTCTACCATTTAGTGTGACTCAGAGCACCTGGAGGGTCTGCTTTATAGTGGATCCATCTGGAGACCTATACCCAACAGATTTAGGGTTTCTGCTATCTGTAACCTAGCCCTTCCAGGTATCAGAGCATGGTAAATACATCCCAAGTCCCAAATAAGGGACAGTCACTGTCGGCACCTGAGATTTTAGGTAGTAGACAATACTGCTTTTAATTGAGAATTTAATTTTTTTTTAAGAAAAATATACAACTATTAAAACGCATGATTTTAGGGCATAAGCAAGAATGAAGTAGGAATTTAAGATTTTGAGTTGATTTGAGACAAATTTTTTTTAATAATAGTACAAGTGTCTAGGAAATGGCAAAAATCATGGCGGTGTCACTACAATTTGAAAAACATTGGTATATGCAAAATTGACTGGTGACTAGTGAATAAACTAGTGGATTCGGTTAGTACTGAATAAATTATGCTAAATAAATCAGGCTCCAAAAGCCCCTTCCTTCTTACGAACGTCTACAAAAACTCACTGTGCCCCAAGCCTACCTCACACAGGAAGCTGAGCTCAAGTGATACACGCCCCCATGGAGCGGGTCTCACACTAGATTCAGGCAACGAGGGAGGAAAGAGAGGAGGAGCCTTGCGGGGGCGGGGCCAAACCACTAGCGGCCTGCGTGGGGCGTGGCTAACGAGGGGCGGATCCTCGAGGCGGAAGACGGAAATTGCTGTGAAGTCATGTGATCCCAGAAATATGGCCGCTACCCTTTGAGCACGGCAGGTGCGGCAGGTGCGGGGCGGGAACTGGTCGCGTGAGCTGTAGGGTGGCTGGGAGCAAGTGTGCGGGGGCGGGGTCCAGGCTCGGTTTCCCAGGGTGGCACGCGGCGGCGGAGCGAGGCAGGCAAGCCCGGGGCGGCGTGGTCCATGAGCCGAAGCCGGAGGCAGCGCGGAGCCGCAAACTCCCCTGGCCCCCGGCGCGACCCGGCGCGACCCGGGCTGAGGAGTCGCGAGGCTCCGGGGAACACCCGGAGCTGCCACCATGAACCCCGAGAAGGACTTCGCGCCGCTCACGCCCAACATCGTGCGCGCCCTAAATGACAAGCTCTACGAAAAGCGGAAGGTGGCAGCGCTGGAGATTGAAAAGTAAGAGCCGCGGGCAAGCAGGGTTGGGCGTGGGGAGCGGAGGCGAGTTATACAGGAGTCCGGCTCCCCGAGGGAACAGCTCACGCCTTTCCAGCCGGTGTTGCTTCTGCAGGTTTAAGAGCAGGAGATTGGGAATCCCAGCTTTGCTTCGACTGGTTGTGTGACTTCGGCCAAGTTAATTAACCTTCTGGTGCCCAAAGGGCTGCCATAAGAATCAAGTGACAGGGTATATATGCTTAGTTCTTAGCACAGTGCCTGAAACATGGTGCATGCTCAGTGTGGTCTCCATCAAAACCAGCAAATCAGAAAGTGGCCTCTGATGGGAGGGAGGTGGGAAGCACTAATTTGCTGAATTGACCTGCCTCATTTCTTACTCAGCTTCTGAGAAGTGAAAGGGACCGTTAGGTGACCAAGTGGAGAAATCAGATTCGAAATCTGAAGGCTCAGAGGGCTGTTTATCTGTCATGTCACCCTTACTTGAAAGTAGAAGTAGGAATAGCTTGACCTTTTTATGCTTCTGCATTCTTATTACATGTGTGTGTAACCATGATCTGACATTGTTTTATTTTCCAATGTATAAAATAAGTTGTTTAACTGGGAACATTTTGTTAAGATTTTTCTGCTATTACTTTACATTTGTATTTTTTTTTCCAGTCAGATCTTTGTGATAAAGTCAGGGTTGATTTCAGAAGAGTGGAAAGGAGCAGGTTATAAAACTGGAAGAATTGTCTAAGAGTCAAGAAATGTGGGCCATAGTTCTGCCCTGTCCAGTAGTGTAGCCACTGGCCATGTGTAGCTGTTTACATTGAAATTATTAAAGATAAAATAAAAAATTATAATCCAGTTCCTCAGTCACACTCCTCATATTTCACATGTTCAATAGCCACATGTGGTTATTGGCCACCATAATGGACAGCACAGACTTTGAACCATTTCCATCGCTGTAGAATGCTGTTGGACAGCTCTGAACTAGTCCGTGGTGTGACACTCAGTCTTTGACTTTGGGCGAATTCCATAACTTAGGGTTTCATAATCTCAGCACTACTGACATTTTGGTTGTGGGGGCTGTCCTGTGTGTTGTAAGAATTCTAACAGCATCCCTGTTCTCTAACCACTAGACACATCTGGCATTTTATCAGTTCTAACAACCAAAAATGTCTCCACACATTGCCAGATGTCTCCTGGGGGTACAGAATCGCCTCAGTTGAGAACCAGTTCCTTAACTGCTTTGGGTTTTAGTTTCCTCCTCAACTAAAGGGTTGCACTTTGCTAAGAGGACCCTCCCATTCGGCTCTAAGATTCAGCATGTCCAAAAACACGTACCTTCTTCTCTCATCAAGCACCACTTTCTTGACTACTCTCGTTTCGTACTACTGCTGCTTCTTGTTTATACCCTGGCTCTCACTTACGCTAGCAAGTCTTAATGACGAGTTTCCCTATATTGATAGGAGGCCAGAGCCGATGTATAGATGTGGCTCCCTGTCCGTAGGCTTGGCAGCTGCATTGACACCCAGTTTTGAACATCACCCACTCTGCTTCTCAGGAATGTCTGGTTTTATTGCAGCTTCAATCATCTGTTGAGCCCTTGACTAGAGGTGTTTATCTCAGGATTATTGTTGCCTCTAGCACAACCTGTATAAGTGCTCTCACTCTGCAAGCTCTCCTGTGAGGGTTTTGTCTTTAATTGGATTTGATTTGTATTCCACATTGTCCTTGATTCGAGGAATTCAGAGAAACCCCCTTGGGCCTTAACTGGTGTGGGAACTCCTTAAGAGCACAGAACCTGTTGTATTTATGCTCAGCACTTAGCACAGTGTCTGGTGCCATTTGACAGTGTCTAAATGAATGACCACACACATCTTCAGTGAGGAACATTGCAGTCTAAAGACTTTGCTACTCAAAAGTGTAGCCCACAGACCAGCCGCATCAGGCTCACCTAGGAGCTTGTTAGAGATTCTCTAGCCTCACCTCAGATCTGTGAATCAGAATCTGCATTTTCACAAGATCCCTGGGTGATTTGTGTGCATGTTAAAGTTCTAGAAGCACTGGCCTAGAAGATCCTACCATCAGTTTCTAGCCTTCTTCAGCCACATTTGGAATGAGGAGTGTCCTGTTTGATATGTTCCTCAGAGTGCAGTAACCCCCCCATTATCCGGGGGGATACATTCCAAGTCCCCCAGTGGACATCTGGAACCTCAGATAGTAGCAACCCCTATATATACTATGCTTTTTCCTATACAAATATATCTACGATAAAGTTTGATTTATAATTCAGGTACAGTAAGAGATTAGCAATAACTAATAAAATAGAACAAATATAATACACTGTATAAAGTTATATGAATGTGGTCTCTCTCAAAATATCTTATTATAAGTATGCACAGCGTGGATATGTTGGACAAAGGGATGATTCACGTCTCGGGCAGGAAAACAGGATTTCATCAGAACGGCATGCAATTTACAAGTTTTAAATTGCTCACTTCTGGAATTTTCCATTTAATATTTTTGGACCACAGTTAACCATGGGTAACTGAAACTGCAGATAAGAAGACTGCTATACAGTCAGTCTCCTTGGGGTTTAGGATTTCAACACATTAATTTGGGTAGAGGGGCGTAATTCAGTCCGTAACAGTGATCATAAAAAAAAAAAAGTAATCATGTGTAAAGCACTGTTTGCTTTGTGGGGAGGAGGATAGAGAAGCTTTTTTTGTTTGGATGTTGTATGTCCCTCATCTCATTTATTTCGCATGGCTGCCATGTAAGCTGGGTAGTGTTACCCCATTTCACAGATGAGGAAACAGAGGCTTCTCGAGGTTAAGAATCTTCCCAAGGTTTCACAGCTAGAACCTAAATCAGAAACCTAGGTTCTTCTGTCTCAAAAGGCTTCCCCACCAGGATGAGTAGTTTTCCCTACCAAAAGGAAGACATATATTTAATTTAAAAATTTTCACAATTGAACATCTATCTCCATGGTTATTTTAACTGCCACTTTCAGTTTTCCAGGACCCATTCTGCTCAGGTGACAGAGCCAGTGCTGCATATGGTGTTCCAATGAGGGATTAAAATTTTTAATAAGAGTAAGGTGTTTTATCTTGATGGCAGACCCCTCAGACACTAGAAGTGCAGAGAGTTGGATGCTTGGCTCATCTGAAGGGCCCCTAGACTCTAGAATCTCGAGAGCAGGCTGTATTCCATGACCAGGATCTGATGGCTAAATGTGTGAGCCTGTTGTGCACAGTCCTTGATGCTTTAAGCCCCACACATGCCCACTCAATTTTCTAAAGGACAAGGCACTTCAGCCAAGATTTTAGAATGGCTGTTTCAGGTTTTGTGAGCTCTCAATTTCAGAGAATATAGTCCATTCAGTTCTGACAAAAAAAGTTGGTAATACCCCAGGCTCTGCTGTCCAGGAGAGTCCAGTGTGGGGGAGAAATGCCAGCCGACACTCAGATAAATGGGTGCCACTTTGCTAGAAGTGCTGTGCTCACAGAGTGGCGGCAGAGCCCCCTGACTTCAGGCTGGGAGAGATGGTGCCCTTCATGGTAACCAGGGATGGGCTTAGTGCCAAGTCTCTAGTGTTTCTGAACTTGGAGTTCTAAAACCCAGCAAATGTAGGTACGTGGGCCATACCCCCTGAGAACACTGAAGCCCAAGAGCAGACTTATGGGAATAGAGCTCCTGAATCATGCGTCCTCGCCTTGCCCGCTGGGGAAGGGACTCATGGGGAACAGTGATCCCTGGAGCTCTGTGATTAGATAAAGGTTGCACTATTGAGTATGACCTGGCTCTTTTGGAACCTACCACTTTTGGGGGGAGACACTAATTATATCCCAGTGGCTTAAGGCAATTTTTGGAATGTGGGTCCGAATTCCACCCAGCTCAGCTCTTTATTAGCAGCGGGACTCTCAGCAAATTATTTAATCCGGGGGTCACAGACTGGCACCAGGGACTGTGTCCTGCTGTAAGACCCATTTGGTTTGGCCTGGATCACAGGGTATTTAAAATTGAGAAATTCTCCAATTGGGGCTCCATGGGGCCCACATTCCAACATGACAGATCAGGAGGACATTGGAGCCTCCCACTCCCCTTCCCAGCCAGGACATGGGTTCCCCAGCTGGCTTCCTGCGTGGGAAGTTCACCACAACCTGTCTTATGTCTCTTGGCCTTCTCACTTGTATCTCTTGCCTGGACCCTGTAGTCCTGTGACCTCTGGTTTCTCCTCCCTATGCCTCAGTTTCCTCCTCTTAAAACAATGCATCTTGAAAACAAGTGAAAGAAGCCAGTCACAAAAGGCCACGTGTTATATGATTTTATTTATATGAAATATCTAGAATAGGCAAATCCATAGAGACAGGCTAAGATGAGTGGTTGCCTAGGGCTTAGGGGAGGGGCTTAGGGGACAATGGGGAGTGGGTGCAGGGTTTCTTTTTAGGATAATAAAAAATATTGTAAAATTGGTTGTGGTGATGTTTGCATAACTTTGTGAATACACTAAAAACCAATGAATCGTACACGTTAAAAGTGAATTTAAGGTATGTCAATTATATCTCGGTTTTCAAAAGTAAGAATGTTTGTAGTGTTTTGTTACAGTGTGAGGGAAGCCCTCATTAAGTGGTCACAATTATTGTCACCTGAGATCCAAATGTGCCTCCTGCTGTCTCTGATTCGTTTCTCCTTTATAGTTTTCCACAGATTATATCCAGTGGATACTTGGTATGTTTTGTCAGTTAACTCTTAGGACTTTTCAGAAGGTCTTTGGCCCTTGCTCAGAGGCAAATGTTATGCTTTTCCCATTCAGTTATTGGAGACTAGTGAGCAAATGGAAACCAGATTACTTAAATACTCAGCAGATGGAGGAGATGTTTACCTAGATTCTCTTTGGGAAATTGCTGCCCGGATATGCCATCTGAATATAGCACGTGACAGTGGAGAACTGGGATGGATAATTGGACTTGCCAGGGCGGGAACAAAAAAACCAGCAGCCCCAAATCCAAGCTGAAAGTTGTATAACAGGCATAAACACAGCTCTGGATTTCTTTTGCTTTTTCTGTCTTTTTTGGAGCCTGGAGCATGGCACATTCTCAGTCAACATTTAGTGAATGAACATGATCATGAGTGTTGTATATAAAATCACAGTTTGTCTCTCTGATTCTGACTTTGTGCTAATACTGTTATATGAGTGTATGCAATAGGGAGCGCATTACATGCGTCATCTCATTCTCTCAAAACATGTAAACTCATTGAAATTATTAGCCCCACCTTATGGCCAGGATGTCTCCTCTGAAGACATAGGAACATGAGTGTAGTAACTAAAACCTCTGCCATCTGCTGCCTGGGACATTTGGATATCACCAAATGAAATGGGATTGAGGTTAAATGAAATAATAAATGTAAAGTGCCTGGCACCCAGTAGGCACCCAATAGGTGGTAGCTCTTTTATTTGAGGAGGGGAATAGTGTAACATAATGGGTAAGATTTTAGACCTTGGAGTCAGAAAAACCTAGTTTTGATTTCATCGTCTACCATCTATAAGTCGTGTGACCTTGTGTGTTTCTGAATGTTATCGAGCCTCAGTCTCCCCATCTGTAAAATGGGCATCGTAGTACCTAACTCAGTGGTTTGTTTGAAGGTTTAAATTAGATAATGCATGTAAAGCATCCAGCACATTACCTGGCATACAGGAAGTGCTCAGCAAATGGTTATCTCTTTTCTGCCTTCATAGTACAAGCCCAGCTCTAGAACTTCATTTCAAAACATCTGAAGTACATACCTCATCTGTACTGCTGTGTGTGGTAGAGGAATGCTTCCAGGATATCTGAATGCTGAACGGTGTGGGGAAATGTACAGAGAAAGCTGCTTGCACTTGGAGCCTCGGTTCTACCCAAGGGAAGTCCCCTCTGTAACCGGGTGTGTTCACTTTGCAGCTTATGTAGCTCAAGAAGATGGGAGAAGGGAACTGGCCCGCAGTTGAAAGGGCATGGGCTGTGGGTATGTCAGGGTTCAGATGCTTAGGAAAGGGACTTGGTTTCCCTGAGGCTGTGTTTCAAATCTGGAAGATGAGATAATAACAACTACAGACAGAGGTCGTTCCAAGGAATAACTGAAATATTTAGCATAGCGTGTGCTAAGCAAGTGGTCAACTCACCAGTCCTCGTGCGGTCTGCGATTGTCCCTGTGCTGTGTCACCAGAGGCCAAGAGGTCCAATGAGGAGCTGTGGTTATGTTGCTAGAACAGTGGTCCCAGGTTCTCCTTTGGCTGATGATTCCAAATGCGTCCTGTCTGTGGCTCCTTCTCCTATCAGGGAGGGAGTAGCCGGTGTGGCACTTCGTGATGTTGGGGTGGTGTCACAAGCTTGCACTTGGCCAGCATTGGGATTTGTGCCTTCTGAGGAATGGGTGTTTCTGCCATCTTGCAACACCTCTGACCAGTTGAGAGTGGAGGCTCTGAGCAGCCTCTAGTGCAGCAGTCTCCAGCCTTTTTGACACCAGGGACCAGGGCTCCTATGAGAATCTAATGCCCGATGAGCTGAGGCAGAGCTGAGGTGGTGATGCTAGTGCTGGGGAGCGGCTGCAAATACAGATGAAGTTTCGCTTGCCCACCTGTCATCTTCTGCTGTGCAGCCTGGGGGTTGGGGACCCCTGCTCTAGAGGACACTTTGTACGCCATGGTTTTCAACACGTTTTAGAGGAAGCCAGGCAGAAGCAGATTCTCTCCCCTGGTACATAGAACAGTGATGCCTGTGACCTTTACGTCAGTGGAGGTCCCGGGGATTTGTGAGCGTGAGAGTTTCTGGGCCAGATATTACCTTCAAAACTAGTTCAGCCTCAGACCCCCTACCTGTGGCTTGCAACCTATAGATGAAAGAGGAGACAGTGTGGTCTTTTGAAGAGAGACTAGGCATGACATTGAGGCTCCTGGATTTCACACATCGCTTACTCTGTCTCTTAGTTGCGCTTTTTCCTCTGATGTTCTCTGTGAAGCAGGGAGGCCAAGTGCTCTTGATTTGGGCTGCTTTGGAGCACCTGGAGATGGGGTTAGAGCACCCCTTCACCTCTTGGCAGGTGTCCTTCAGGTCTGGTGACCTGGGCCGTTCTCAGTGTGCATTTTGGAATCCAGGTAATGATAACTTAAATTATAACAGTAGAGTCTTAGGACCATCCAAATACGATACCGATTAACCCAACAGGTTAGATTTAGCTTAGCAGACCCCGCCACCTGTGGCTTGCAACCTATAGATGAAAGAGGAGACAGTGTGGTCTCCAATATCTGTCGCCAATATACAGCAGGGGCTTCACCTTTGCCTGTGCCATCTTTTGCCTTGCTGGCTGTCACAGATTCATTCCCAGGTGGATGTTTGCTGATTTCTCACTCCCTGTGCAGAGCACTAGACTCAGAGAGAAGGCTGGCACAAGAGATGCAGAAAATCATGGCACCAGTTTGTCCTCAAGGGCTTTATCAAGGAGCTGTGGAGATAGAAGTGTACACATGAGAAGGAATTGGTGACATTTGCCAGTGCCTTGCTGGGTACAGAATGAGGGGTCACTGAATCCTTAGTGTTCAGACGGAGGAGTGATCACTTCTTGGGATGGTCAGGAAAAGCAGGGGGTTGGATTTGAGCTGGATTTTGAAGGCTGAATAGGATGTGGGGCAGACAGGAAGTATATAAGGAGTAGACCAAGCCAGGCCCAGTGAGAAGGTGGGTCTCTTTGGAGTGGAAAGTTATGACGGGCAGCTGAGCAGAGAGACTAGAGAGCCCCGAAGGCCCTGCTTTGTTTGCCCTGAGTGCCAGGTAAGGAGCGTGGGCTTGATTCATGGGACAGCTCTTCCTGCTGTGGCCCAGGGGTTGACTGACGGGGCCGGCCAGGGCCAGTGTTATCCGAGCCAATGGTATTGGTGAGAACATGTTCTCATGGTTTCCTCTCCCGAGAGAACCATCGTTTGTCATTGTCTGTCTTGTGTTCCTGGACGTGAAGACTATTCTGCTCCTAATTACAAGGGTGCAGACAGAAGAGACTTGGGGTTCCAAAGCTCAAGACTTGAACGGGCCATCATTTTTGCAGTGGCCTGGGGTTCCCTGAGTTGAGCACTGGTAGGATTCGGGTTTGGGGAGGCCTCCCAGGTGGTGCAGAGTAAATGAGAAAGGTGCTGCTGGGCCTGCGCAGTCAGGGGAGTGCTGAACACAAAGACCTCCCCACCCCAGCCCATCTCCTCGCTTCCAGAACCCTTCAGAACCCTCTCAAATGCTTACCCTCATGAAGCCACACCTGATTCCCTCCCCACCAAGGATACTAGTCGTGCTCTTTCCTGCCTGCCCCCTCCTCATTTTTCACTCATCTCACCAGAATTTTTTTCTCTGCTGTGTATGAAAGTCCTTACATACTCTCGTATTTCCTCCCCTTCCCCCGGAGAGAGCCCCTCACAGATGGGGAGTGCATCCCATATCCTGACTCTAGAACTGGGAAGAATGCCCTTTCCAATTGCTCAGGAACCGTTTGTGACCTGGAACAGGAGACAGGCAAGGAGGAGGTGGCTCCAGGATGGCCTGTGCTGCTGGCAGGCTGGATCTTCTTTGGGTACCTTGCTAAGGCTTTGTGAATGTCCTCAATCCCGCTCCTGGTGCTGACACATACCAAGCAGAAACATGGTCTGGCTTCCCCGGGGGTGCTGTTGGCAGCCAGAGTACCCAGGCGGGCTTTCCGGGCAGGAGTGCGAGGCACAACTGCTTTCAGTGATTCCCCCATCCTGGACTCCTCAAGAATAAGGAGACACGGGTTCTAGATCTTTGTGGAATTTAAGAAACTTGAGTAGTTTTCATCAAAGGTATTTTAAGCTCAAGCTAGAAACAAGTCATCCTCAGTTCTCAGACTAGTCACAAATTCTTCAGGCAGTGTGAAATCTCAGATCCAGCCTCATAGGATTAAAAATATCTCCAGCAGCTGCATTGGCCGGGAATCGAACCCGGGCCTCCCGCGTGGCAGGCGAGAATTCTACCACTGAACCACCAATGCTCCAGCTGTGTGAGCACCTCCCTTTTATCCCAGTCCTGAGCCTCCTTGTTTATATGCTGACTCAAAAATATAAGGCCAGACTCTGGTGCTGCCACATCAGCACAGCTGCAAGAACACAAAGCTTGTGTTCCATATGAGGAAGGAGAAAGCAGGAGGCAGAAGAATGTGTAGTTGATTGGCCTTCAGACTTCAGGACAGAAACTATAGCTCAAGTTTTTCCTTCTCAGTAACAAAAAGCACACTGAGAATTTGGGTGACTCTCTTCCTTCTGTTGTGTGGGTCTTCTCATTCCATATTCACATGTGTGCTGAGCTATTTTACAGTTTTCGCCCCAACTTCTTGCTAGAGACTGGCCAAGGCTGAGGGAACACAGCAAGAGTCCCCCACTGGTGAAGGGCATGAAGACCTTGGTCCCAGCAGCCAGTAGTACCTCTCTGGAGAACCCAGCTGCTATTTGTGAGCTCACCAAGCAAGGAATTGTGGTTAGAGAGTCACAGCACCCTTGGCTGCTGCAATAGCAGGACGGCTCCTCCAGCAGCATCTCTGTGTGAGGAGGACTCCTGCCAGGAAAAAAAGCAAAGTGGCCAGCACTGCATTGGCCAGGAATCGAACCTGGGCTTCCCACGTGGCGGGCAAGAATTCTACCACTGAACCATCAATGCAACAGTTGTTTTCCTGTTCATCTGCACTGCTTTTCTGAAGGGCATATATCTGTCCATACTCAAAGAGGAGCCCTGGCAGATGACTGGGCCGCTGAGCCTCACCTGGCTGGTTTGTCCAGTTTGGGAAACCAAACAGATTTATATAGAACCATCCTTGCTGGGCCTTATTATGCTACTTTGGAAGTGAGGGCCTTTGGAACTGGCACCGAGGCCCTTGGTTCGTCCACAGCCCTCAGCCCCCTGGGGTGGGCTTGGTGGAATCATCCTGTAAAGTCAAAGGTTAAAGCACATCACAGGCCATTTGTTCAGCTGCTTCCTAAAATGCGTGTCTTAGCTCCCACATCTGCCATCTTAGGAGCCAGGCCTGTTTTGTTCACCTGTTTGCACAGTGCCTGGCACAGAAACCCCATGTAGTTTGCTGTATTAAATATTTATCAAACCCTGTCCAACCCCTCATAGAACAGCCTTTTTGCAGGAGTGCTCACTGCCTCATAGGACAGCACATTTATGTTTGAACAGCTCTAGTATAGCAGGTTCCTGACACTGACCTAGAACCACACAGACTAAATGATTCCTTTTGGACTTGACTGTCCTTAAAATTCTTCAAGTCAACTTGAAACCCCCATTTATGCAACAGGTAAGCAGTGTACCGGCCATGATAGACGCAAAGCAGTTAGACAGTGAGTGAGTCTACACACTGCTGCGAAAAGTCCCTAATCTGGACCCACCCTCATCACACCTTCATCTGCTGCATTGGTACCGGTCCCTCATGCCCAGATAATGGGATGGTCTCCCCCTCCCCACTCTTTCCGAAGGGCAGAGTGTCTCAGCCTCTCTGTCCACTGGGTTCTGAAAACAGAGACTGGTCCCTGACAGAACCGGGCCGTCCTTTACTCTCCACCACTCCAGGCAGGGCCTGCCCTGGGAGCATCCCGGGGGTGATCCCAGACATGGCCTCCCTCAGATGTCCTTCCCCCGTTAACATCACTCTCCATGTAGACACCTCAGAGGCGTATCTGTGCTTCCTTTCCTCTCCCCTATTACCTGGGCTTCTAAGGTTTTTTTTTTGTTCAACAAGCCCTTCCTGCTCTTTCCCATGGCCTCAGCCATACATCAGGCCCTCCTTCCTGCCCCTGATAGCCGTGGTGTTCTCCTGCGGGGCTTTTCCGTTTCCTTCTGTCCTGCCAGCGCCCCCGACCCAGCCCAGCCTCTCCAGGCCGCCACCAGAAGTACCTGTTACCTCACTGGAAAACTTTCACAGGATTTTTTCCTTTAACTGTCTCTAGTCATTCCTTCTACACACCAGACTCCTCCTCCTCCTCTAAATATGCCATGTCTTCTCAGAGCTCCTCGGCCATGTCTTCTCAGAGCTTCCCTGTGCCTGCGTGCCATGCCCCGCCTTCTTTGTTCTTCACCTGAAAAATGCCTGCTGATCTTTCTAAGATCCGACTCAAAGGACACTTCTCAGTCAGCCCAAGGAGATTAGCCTATGGCATTTTTCTTGCTTGTGTCACTTGCGCCTTGTTGCTGCAATTACATACTTGTGTGTGGATCTTGCTCGTTGAACTGGGGCCTGATTCAGCACCATCCCTGGAAATAAGGACACAGACCTAGTGAACCTCTTAGGTGCTCAAATAGAGGGTTGAACGAGTGTTGAATAAAGATGGCTGATCGACTGATGATGCATTGTAGTTTTTGTTCCCCAATAGGTTGTTCTCTTGAATTCTGTCCGTTTCTCGGAATTGAGATAGTTCCATCGTTACTCATTCCATTGTACACAAAGGGAAACTGAGATCCAGAATAGGGAAACAGCTGTGACCCAGCCCAGGCCTCCCCGTCAGCAGCAGAACTGGGAAGCCTACCCTGAGATGCCTGATCCCTACTTCTCTTTCAAACAAGTCATCTTCCTCCCCGCGCCAGGCCCTGGAGCCAGCAGCAGGGGTCCCCTGATTCCACTGGTCCTACAGCCCCGCTCCTTTCTCTCTCCAGGCTGGTTCGGGAGTTCGTGGCCCAGAACAACACAGTGCAAATCAAGCATGTGATCCAGACTCTGTCTCAGGAATTTGCCCTGTCTCAGCACCCCCACAGCCGGAAAGGGGGCCTCATCGGCCTGGCCGCCTGTTCCATCGCACTGGGCAAGGTGGGCCTGGAGGGACAGACACAGCAGCGATGGCCTTGACTCGGATCTGAGACCCAGCAGGATGTTGCATGCCTATATTTTATTGCTGTTGTCGCCACACCTGACGTAGCAAGGTCTTGCAGCCTTGTTCCCTGGCGTGGCCCCTGTCCTAGGAGGCCAGCCTGCAAGGGTCTTTAAACCTAGCCCCACACAGAGGCCTCAGGCCTCCCAAGGGAGCTGGGATGTCAGCTGGCACCAGGAGCTGGGGGCTGGCCTCCTTTGAGCTGTTTTTCCTCCTGCCCCACCACAGGACTCGGGCCTCTACCTGAAGGAGTTGATCGAGCCGGTGCTGGCCTGCTTCAATGACGCGGACAGCAGGCTGCGCTACTACGCCTGTGAGGCCCTCTACAACATCGTCAAGGTGGCCCGGGGCGCCGTGCTCCCCCACTTCAACGTGCTCTTTGACGGGCTGAGTAAGGTGACCACTCCTCACTGTAGCGGGGCTGAGCTCACTCCACCACCTAACTTGACCTTCCAGGACGTCGAGTGCTTGGGTCCCTTTTCCTAGATGCAGACAGGCCGATAAACACACGGCTGCCAGGGGCACCTGTTGTCTGTTCAATCTAATCATTTTTTTTAATGGGCTTATATTTACATTTTTTTCCATTTCTCTATTAATTTATCCTTATTGCATTTTAGGAAAGTATCAGACTCCCACAAATTGGAGGGAAAAAACTAACAGTTTGAAACACACTAACCTCCCTTGTAGAAGGTCAAGATAGTAAAGCCATATACAGACCATATTTCCCCTGCGAGGAGAGCATTAGCCCGTAAGATCTGAAAGAAACTCCACTTAGAAAGGCTTTGGAGTCCCTAGCACCTGCCTCGGCTCCTCTCTCAGCTCCTTGGAGCTCCCTGCCCAGGCACCGAGCCTCCTGAAGCTCTATTGCCCTGCTAATTGCCACAGTTGTTTCTAGAGTATCAGCGTCACAGCTGCCTTGGTCCCCTCCTTCAGGAGTGGAGAGGGGACCAGCATTCTAAGATTGGAAACCCCTGAGGAAGGCCAGTCATATGTAACTATCCGACCCGGTGGCAGCAGGTCACAGGGCCCCCAGCGGGTCCCAGAGGTCCCTGACCAGAATAGGGAAGTCCACTACATCTCACTTCTTGGCCAGGTTCCATTTTGCCCACCCCCCCACCCCCACTTCCCTACCTTCCTTCGACTTATTTACTGAAAGAAGTGTCCATTCAGTGTTCCAAGCTGCACCAGAGCCTTGGCTGTGGGTTTTCAGTAGATTCCTTGTCTTGAATATTGACTTTGACCTTCTCTCTCCCTCTATGTGTCTCGTAGTTGGCTGCTGACCCAGACCCCAATGTGAAAAGTGGATCTGAGCTCCTAGACCGCCTTTTAAAGGTATTTGCACTTGGTCCCCACTTTTCTTTTTAGAATCTATTTCTTGCATCTGTACAGTTTATAAATTCTGTCATTGGGGATGCTCTTTGTAATTTGTTTATTTAAAATTTTCCATTTACACACAATAAAATTGACTCTTTGGCGGACAGTTCCGTGATGAGTATATAGTATATAGCAGCAGCACAATCAAAATGCAGGACTGTTCTGTCACCCCTGTACATACCTTGTGCCACCCCCACTCAGGGCAGAGGAGACTGCCTGTGGCCTCCCACGCCACCTTGCCCCCGACAGGAGACTGCTTATGCTGAGCTCACAAGGGTATTCAATCCAGATCGCAGAGACACAAGATTACTCATTTGATTAGTTCTCTTGACTTTGATTCCTGCTTTGAATGGAATCAGTTTTGCTTATCCTCTGGCCTGGGACACAGTGGATACTCTGAGGACCTCTCCTGCCTGGCTTAGGCTCTGCCATTTTTCTCTGACTGCCTGACTCCCAGAGCCAGCCCTGAACCAGTACTTTAGCCAGGTCAGGCAGCCCCTGGTCACTAGCTGTCACTCAGCAGTTCACGTTCCTTTGATTCGCAGGACATCGTGACGGAGAGCAACAAGTTTGACCTGGTGGGCTTCATTCCCTTGTTGCGGGAGAGGATTTACTCCAACAACCAGTACGCCCGGCAGTTCATCATCTCCTGGGTGAGGACTTGGCCCCACACGTTTCCCAGCCGTGATGAGCCTCTGGTTTAGTGACAGCTGCTCTCTGACACACCCCGGGCAGATCCTGTGGCTGCAGAGAAGCCTCACTGTTAACCCTCTGAAGCCAGTGACTCCAGATAATCTGAAAACACATTTGTTCAGCTCGGCCCCCAGACCCATTATACCTGTGCCTGACGAGGATTCAATTCTTTCTTTTTCCTGGGAAACCCAATTCCCTTTTGAAGCCAATAGTGCTACTTCTGGCAGTCACACCTCTTCTTACCTTGTCTGTCCTTTCCCATGTACTGTCTTTGCCCTAGGGTATCTCAATTTCCTGCAGTTAAATTACTATTCCTCTGCACTAGCAAAGCTGCTAGCACCCCTCTTGCCATGGGACACCCACAGCACCATAAAAGGCTGCCTCAGCAGGTCCCCCTTCCCACTGCCCAGTCCCAAAGGATTGGTGAAGAGACAAAGGTTCTCAGGCTGGTGTAACTTTCTCTCCTGGTTTCTTCCCCTGGGTCAGATCCTGGTTCTGGAGTCTGTGCCAGACATTAACCTGCTGGATTATTTGCCGGAGATCCTGGATGGACTCTTCCAGATCCTGGGTGACAATGGCAAAGAAATTCGGAAAATGTGAGTAGATAGAAGGGGTAGGCAGCTGCCACCGTCCAGGGCCCTGCAGTGCGCACACATGCCCCACACCGACAGACGGGCAGCAGCAGGAGAACGAGAAGTTCCCCCTTTTCTTCCTGGCTCACATGCTTCCGGCTATGAGGAGCTAAGAGCTCATCAACCCCCAGCCTCTGAAACATGTCATCTGACAGTTCAAACTGTGGTCCGCCTTTGGGTGGCTGCCCCAGAGCAGAAATGGGCACTGGTAGAGGCTCCTTCAGCCCTGGCTGACATATGCTATTTGCCTTCTTCTCTCATTGACAGGTGTGAGGTGGTCCTTGGCGAATTCTTGAAAGAAATTAAGAAGAACCCTTCCAGCGTTAAGTTTGCTGAGATGGCCAACATCCTGGTGATCCACTGTCAGACCACGGGTGAGTGTGTAAAGGCTCCATGGCCACTGCCACCTCCTCAGAAGCTCCTTTCTGTCTCTGGAGGAGTCCTAGTAGGAGTGTGAACCAGTGTGACACTGGATCCTGGAGCAATGGAGTGGTGGGTTCTTGTGTGAGAGAGATTCAGAATCTCTTTTATCGTGGAAGCCCTTTTACTTGGTATGACCCTGGAGGGGAGTAAGATCTGGAGACCGTCTTGGTGGCGGCAAGCCCAGTATTTGCACTGTGAATTGAAATGCTTGGAGGTTGAGATTGTGTATCCATTAACTTGTGTCGAGTATCCAACCACCTCAAAACGTAATTGCTTGACACAGTAGTTGCTTACTATTGGTCATGAGTCTGCGGGTCAGCGGGGCCAGGCTTGGCTGGGCTTGATCACGCACTACGGTCAACTGTGGGGTCTCCTGAAGCTGGATGGTCTAGGATGGCCTCGCTCATGTTTGGCAGTTGGCCGGCTGTCACCTGGGGCAACAGGGACAATTGGTCCATGTGTGTTATCGTCAGCAGGCCAGCCCAGGTGCATTCATAGTATCAGCAAGGTCCCAAGAGACACAGTAAGTCTAGGCTTGAACCAGGAACACCATCACTTCTACCACCTTCTGGTGGCCAAAGTGGCAGGGCCAGGCCAAGGTCAAGAAGTGAGAAAATAGACTTCACCCCATGATGAGAGGAGCTGCAGAGCCCCGTTGCAGAGGACTTGGATGCAGGGAGGGTAAGGAATCGTGGCTGCTCTTACAGTCTGCCACAGACTGTTGTTCTGCTCCAGCCTGACACTGTATGTACCTTTGGGAGACAAATAGCAAGGGCGAGAGAGCATTGATGAGGCGAGAAGCGACGCAAGCCCTCGGGTGCCCCCAGACCCATCCTGAGGGTGGAAACACTGCAGCTGCTCATGCCGACCGTCCTAGAAGCCACCACTTTTCCTTCCAGACGACCTGATCCAACTGACAGCCATGTGCTGGATGCGCGAGTTCATCCAGCTGGCTGGCCGGGTGATGCTGCCCTATTCTTCCGGGATCCTCACCGCCGTCTTGCCCTGTCTGGCTTACGACGACCGCAAGAAAAGTATCCTTCCCTCGGGAGAAAAACAAGAACAGCCTCAAAGGGGCCTGAGAAGTCATGGGACCCTGGAGTGGGCGATGGGGCGCCCTTAGGATCCATCACACCTCCAGATAGGCCCTGGAGGTGGAGCTGAACACAGACTGTGAGAGCCAGGGTAGTGACAGGGACACAGAGCTAATGCCACTGTCCTCAAACCTTATCTTGTTACTTAAAATTCTGGTGTGGCTCTCCCAGGTCCCACAGTTCCAACCTCCTGAGCTCACACTGCCCCACCTTGGGTGGGGGAAATTCTGTCGGTGGGAGGTCCACTAGGAAGGAGCCCTACAAGAGGGCGCAGGAGCGTCTTGAGGGGACAGCAGTGTGGCAGGCGGACAGGGACTCAGTTCAGACTACCTGTCTGCCCGCTAACGTACTTTTGTGAAGGACTGAGCCCCTGACCAATGCCAGTGGCCTTGGTTTTAGGGAAGACCCGTGGGTGGGACTGCTCCTTACATCAGTGGACTCAGGCATCAAGGAGGTGGCCAACGTGTGCAACCAGAGCCTGATGAAGCTCGTCACCCCCGAGGATGATGAACCTGACGAGCCGAAGCCAGTGGTGCAGAGACATGCGGACCCCAACCCCGATGACTCGCTAGCAAAGCAGGAGGGGACAGGCAGTGGTGAGTAGGCTCTGCCTCCTGTCTTTCATGTCTCGGGGAGGGCGCCAGGGAACCAGAGGTCATAGCTGACTTGGGATCACTAACCAGAAGGACTACTTTCCACAGGTTAACTAATGTAGTTCTGATGACGACCCAGTAAGGGACTGTTATTATCCTATAGAAGAGCACAGGAAATAGGTGGCACACCAGACCAGGATCTGGCAACCACTCAGTGGCGGGGTTGGGATTTGAAGCCTGGCAGTCTGTCTCCAGAACCCATGCTCTTACCGCTTACTGCCTCAGAGACTGCTATTAGACCCGCTATTCCTTTTCTTAATCTTTTTCTGACCTAACTTACAAGAAATGGTTGTTTTCAGTATAGGAAGCTTTGGAGCACAGCAAGATTATAGGTTCCAGAATTCACTTGAATCTTGGCCTTAGACATCCAGCCACCCAGAAGCTGGCTGGCTTTACTATGCCAGCCATTCTCAGGAAGGGAGGATTAAGAAAGCTCCAGCGGCAGTTTATTAGTCCTTGGGAATCCTGCTGTCAAAATCAAGTGTCTTTAGATTATGAAATGACTCTACTCTCCTTTCAGACTCCTTATTGTCTCATTTATCTGTAACGGGAAGAAAACCACTTTTATGCTGATTGGAGTTTGACTCTCTAAATGTTACCTACATCTCTGACTCTTTCTGTTTTTATCTTTTGCATCTCTGTCCTCATTGAGACATCACTGACCAATATTGGGGTGATGTGCTCCTTTGCAGTTAAGTCAGAGAGTGCATTGATACAGAACCTACTCAGATCTTTAAGACTAACAGGCTAAGGTCTGGAACTTTACCCCAGGAGCTGGAAGAATTTCTAAAGCATTTTCTCCCATTGCCGTCTTAGGCTTTTCTTTTGAACATCTGAGCAGAGTGTCAGGCACATATGCCCCACGGGTCTCCTCCCATGGGTTTGGCATGCTGGATCGTTTCGGTGTCTGGTTACGGTTGTGCCATCACCACTGTGAGCCTGAGCAGCAAAACAGCTGGAGGCAGAACAGCACTCAGCTGGAGCATTGGTGGTTCAGTGGTAGAATTCTCGCCTGCCACGCGGGAGGCCCGGGTTCGATTCCCGGCCAATGCAGCAGCTGGAACCTTTTTGGCAACTCCTTGAAAAAAGAAAATTTGGGAAATAAGTTAGTGGGGGCCTCCCAAGGTTGGAGCTTTCTTACTGGGAGATACTAGAAGAATCTTGGACATAGACATATTTTGCTAACTTTCACTGATATATGAGTATTTTATCTTTTTATTTTTCGATTCTCATTTTAGAAAATTTAGAAAGAGAAAAATATATAAAGAACAAGATTATTCCCACAAGAGGCAATTAGTATTATAGTTTCGGCAAATTTTTTCCAGTATATCTGTATTTGAGATCATATAACTTATATAACTTCACATTTCTGCTTTTTTTGCTTTAGTGATAGGTTTTTTTGCTGGAGGGCAGGGTTGGGTTGTTTTTGCTTTGTTTTTGGCTTGCCAAGTAACAACGTGTAGAAGTTTGGAATATTTTATACTGAATTAAAAAGTTAGTGCCTCTTAATCCATAGTTAGAAAGTAGAATAATGGTTGCTGAGCGGGAGGGAAGGGGAGTTGGGACCAACTGCTAACAGATACCTGGTTTCTTTTTGGGGTGATGGAAATATCCTGGAATTAAATAGTTCTTTGCACAACTTTGTGAATATAGGAAAAAATCACCCACTTATATGCTTTACAACAGTAAACTTTGTGTCAGGAAATTTTATGTTATATGAATTATATCTCAATTTTTTTAAGAAAAGTTAGAGCCTCTTCCTCCATAGCGGAACCTGACAGCCCCTGCCCCATTCTTTCTGCTTATGTGGCAGCACATCAGGCCCTCTGGAAAGGAACTGCTGTATTCTGTCGATCAAGGCAACTGCTGAAAACCAGCTGGAGCATTGGTGGTTCCATGGTGGAATTCTCACCTGCCACCTGGGAGGCCTGGGTTCTATTCCTGGCCACGCTAGTGTATTTACTTAACTTTTTTTTTTTTTTTTTTAGGTGAGGCAACCCTTGGTCGACCTCACAGATTGCAAGGACCTTGTTAGCTTACAGTTCCTTTTTTTTAATTTTTTATGCCTACATTTACTTAACTTTTTAGATAGTCTTTTTTAGCTTCCTTGAAACAGCTCCCGGCTCAGGAGAATCTTATCCTAAACCAAGATACATGCAGGCAGCTTGGCTCCAGATTTTATTGCCTCATAAACAGCATTTCAGCAGACACAAAGCTCACTTTATAGTAGTTCCCAGAGATGGCAACAGCTAATTTGGGGGCTCCACATCTACTCCAGACCCGCTCAGCTTATACCTAACTACCACTTTACCAGAGTGCCAGGAAGAGGTGCCCGCAAGCCAAGAGAGTGATGATTTAGCTAGTCAGTCGACAGATTCGTCCCAGCCTCTCCTGCTTACTCTTATTATTACTCTGTTCCACTCTTCCAGCCCAGGTCCACCTGGCGAAGGCAGGCGCCTCCTGCCTGCTCTCCCTCACCTAGCATCTCCCTCCGCGATTCAGCCTGTGTTGCTGCACCCCACAACACAGACATTCTTCACCCACACCTGTGGGCCAGACCTGCGAGGAGGCTGGTCAGCCATGCCCTCTTTGCACGAGCACACGCTCACACACACGAGCGCTTCCCCCTTGACTGTCACACGGGGCTCCAGACAAGGTCGATGCGCATTTGTGCCGTGCTGCTTGCCGCTTGCCGCTTATTCTGACCCTCACTCAGCCCTGCTACTTGTGGGGGTCCACAGCGCAGTGTCCTTTGTCTGACTCTGAGTTCCTGCAGCACTCCATATGTCCTTCCTGTTCCTCTCTGTGACATTCCCTGATTGTCCCAGGTGTCGTGGCCTAGATCCTGGGGTCAGAACCACCTGCCTGTGAGTCCTGGCCCTGCTAACTCCATACCTTTTGCTCTTGGACAAGCCACATGGCCTTTCTAAGCCTGAGGTTCCTTATTTGTTAAATAGGGCAGCAATAATAATACCTAACTTTAGTGTGGTTGTGAGTTTCAAACAAGATTTGTGATGTGAAGCTCTTATTGCATGGCATAGGCCTGCCTCAATACAGGCGCTTTAGTGTCAAGTTGTTTTAATAGATGTTTATAAGATATTCATCTGTTTAGCAAGATTCTCAGGGGCAGGGCTTTTGCTCCCTTGTTTTTCTCACCAGCACTGTCCAGGAATCAAAGAGGGTCAGGGATGGAAGTTCTTGTGGCAGGTGAGGAGCAGAGCTACAAGTAGGGTCTCCAGTGGAGGGCCGGTGACCTATCAGTGAACACGTAGTAGACTCCATCTATTTGCAAAGCTTCGATGGGACCGGGCATATCAGCAGCTTCTGTGGACACCGCAGGTACAGATGAATCAGACCCAGGACCTGCCTGCGAGCAGCTCAGGCAGGGATATCCGGATGAGTGATCATGTGACACTGGGTGTGGTCACAGAGGCTCAGGCCACCAGGCCAGGCTTCGTGGAGGTTATTTGAACGGGAGCTTTTCTTTCTTTTTAGCTTCCACTCTCCCCTCGCCCCACTCACGTCATTAATTCCGATTATAAAAGGAGTAGAGATTTTGGAAAAAAACAGACGTTCCTACTGGGGGAAGGCAAAGAATAAACAAATTAAATACATTGTCTGGTCAGTATATTTAGCAGCACGTATCAAAAGAATTTTTCCTTAGGAAATAAACGTAGTTGTAGGTAAGGTGCTTTGTTTTAAACACCTAACAAATGGTAGCTCATTTATTGCCATAACAAGCCTGTGGTGGGTGGGTCGGCACTATGTGACCGCCCCCCCCATAGTGGGGAGGAAATAGAGTTGAAGTCAGGTAACCTGCCCAGGGGTCACACAGCTAGTAAGTAGGGGAGTCAGGGCTCATACCCAGGCCCAGGGGCCCCAGAATCTCTGTTCAGCGCCATGTAGACCGCGATGCTCTAAAGAGGGAATTCATGCAAAAGAGCAACCAGTGATTCTCAGCTTGACTGGGAATCTGAGAATTGCAAAGGAAAACAATGTATGATTTTTATTCATCAACTTGGCAAACATGTAAAAGATTACTAATATCCCTTTGGAGACGTTAAGGGGATGACTGTGCCTCCGTTCTTCAGTATATATTGGTAGCGCCTCCCTGCAGGGCAACTTGGCATTATCTATTAAAGTATCAGATGCCTGATCCCTCCACTCGGCAGCCCAGTGTACATGGGATCCTGGAGCAGAACAAGGAAGCATGGGGGAGATGTAAGTGAAATTAGGAAACAGTCGAAATTAATTTGAAGCTAATTTTCGACATCGCCTTATTTCATCTATGAATGTGTGTGTTTCTGAAAAACTAGAGGGCGGGAGCCCACCGGGGGCATGGACCCCTAGCTGCTGGTCCAGACCGGCCTGCCCAGGCTCCCCCACATGTCTTCCTCCCCTTTCCCCAGGCCTGTTCCAGCGGACATGGGGCTGCTCAGCAGACTCAGCTGGCACCCACAGCTCTTCCTGCCCCCACCAAGCTGTGCCCATTCCCCGAAGGGTCTCTGGGACTCAAGGTGACAGGCGGCAGCTCAACGTGGAAATAAAGGTCCCCTTACTAGCATGTTGGTGGGGAAGCTCCATGCTCCACACTTGGAATAGCACTGCCCTAAGACGTAGTACAAAGGGAAGAAAAGCAAAGAACCAAAGATACTCTCTGATTCCATTTATGTTTGCAAAACAGAAAGTAAGATTCGCAAAAGACAAGAGGGCACTGGCCTAACTGGTAGTTACCAGCACATAGAGTGAAGTGAGATCAAACGTTAAGGAGAAAAGGGGATTTGGTTTTTTTTTTTTTTTTTAGAGTTTTTAGAATAAGAAAATGTTTTACTTGTATAATTTTTAACTTTTTTAAGAGACCAAGGCTGGTGCCATTTGAGCAACTATATAAATAATGACAGTTTTAATTTGTAACCCACAGAATAAATAAATAGCTGTGGATCCATAATGATATAAATGAATGGTTGGGTAGATAACTCGATAAATGGTGGGGAAGAGACAGCTCTTCCTTATAGAAGAATCCAGTTAGTAAATGTAAAAGGAAAAAAGAAAATAGAAAATTACCAGTAGGCACACACCACAGTAATTAATACTTGTTGTAGGCAGGACCCACTGATGGGTGCTAAAATTAGTGAGGGCATGTTTGAGGAAAAAACTGGATATTTTTCTAATCTCAAGTATCTTCCCCAAGATATTAACTACAAAAAGAAAAAGAGTCGCTTCGTAGGGTAGAAATCCAGCAGACACTACCACAATCAGGTGATGAGGCTGACGTCACCAGTAATGAGACAAAGAGGCATCGAATTCCCCTGATACTATGCACGGAGAAGGCTCATCACTTCGGTGGTGATATTCTTCCAAAAATGCATAACCTCAACCTACTCGTGAGAAAACATGAGACAAACCCAAATCGAGACATTCTACACAGCGACTGACCAGGGCTTAAAAAGTATAAAGTTCAGGAAAGATACAGAAGAATCGAGGAACTGTCACAGACAGGACAGCTAGATGCAATGTGAAGTCCCAGTGTCAATCCTGAAACACAGGACGTGCGGAAAAATGGTCAAATTCAAATTAAGTTTGCGGTTTGGTTAAGGGCGTTACACCAGTGCTACTTCCCTGGCTTGAGAATTGTACAGGGGGTCTCTGTAATGTTAACATCAGGGCAGATGAACAAAGGATATACAGAGAAGTCTATTGTTTTTGCAACTTTTCTGTAAATCTAAATTTCCAAAATAAAAAGTTTTGGGTTTTTTTTTTACCTTAAGAAAATAGCCATCTCTTCTAGCCCTCAGCAATCTCTCACCTTCTTTATATCTCTATAGATCTGCCTATTCTGGACATTTCATATAAATGGAATCCTACAATATGGAATCCTTTGCAACTGGTTTCTTTCCTTTAGCTCGATGATTTCCAGGTTCATCCCTGTTGTAGCATGTGTCAGTCCGTCATTCCTTTTTATGGCCAAATAACAGTGCACGGTATGGCCGTAACATTTGTTTATCCATTCATCGGTTGATAGATTTGGATGTGTACACTTTTTAGTATTGTAAATAATGCCACTGTGAACATGCTGTACAAGTTTGGTGCAGACATAAGTTTTCCTTTCTCTTGGGTATGCGCCTGGAAGTGGAATTGCTGGATCATCTGGTAATTCTATTTAGCCTTTTCGGGAACTGCCAGACTGTTTTCAACAGCAAGTGCACCATTTTACAATCCCACCAGCAATGTCTAAGGCTCCCAGTTTCTCCACATCCTCACCACCTCTTGTTATTATTATGTCTTTTTTATTTCAGCTATCCTAGTGAGTGCGAAATGGTATCTCATTGCAGATTTGATTTCGATTTCCCTGATGGCTAATGATGTTGAATATCCCGGAAGTCATTTTTAACATCCATTGCCCTTGGCTCCACAGTCCCTTCTGAGATTTCCCAGATGTGTTCGGCACCAGTGTCCCTCCTTGTGAGATCACCGTGCCTAAAAACTTACTATCCCAAAAGCTTTGGGGAATTGAGTAGGCATCGGGTCCTCAGGGCTCCAAAACCACATTTCTTTTCAAGGACCAGAATCAAGGTGCGGGGAACCAGTTCGTTGTGTTTTTATAACGGGCATCTTGTTCATTCAAAAGACCCCACCAGCCTTTAGCGTGATGCGTTATTCCTCTTACTCTCCCCAGGAGGCCCTGATGGTGCTTGTGACTCCAGCTTCAGCAGTGGCGTTAGCGTCTCCTCTCCAGCCGGGTAAGTGGTTCGGTCTGGCCAGAGGTGTATGTGGCGAGCCAGCAGCCTAGATCTTTCTAGGGGGTACAGGAAACGGCAGCAAAGACCTGAGGCGAACGCTCCTTGGGGTCACAGGAGATGCCTGATGAGGGGATCTGAGGGACCCTGAGCAAGCCCACCTTGCCTTTGGGGCGTGCAGGATTGGAGGGATCAGAAGCTACTGGAGGTCAGTAAATACAAATTGTAAAAGACTAACATGATGGCTACAGTGAGACGTAATTACAGACACCTTTTCCCGGCACCTTTTGCTTGTCCAGGATGACGTGGGCTGACAAGACTCTCAAGGTGAAGGCTGTTCGAGGACAGTCCTGGTTACGGGCAGTAATGAATTGAGCAGAGAGTGCGAGGACTTTGTTTTGGCAGCTGAAACTGTCCTCTCTCTCCCTGGCGCCCAGGTCGGCTGTAATAGCGCAGCCATCCACAGCGGGGCAGTGCAGGCCAAGCATCGAAATAATTCCTTTCCTTGCCAGCCCCCTCCATGCTGTGCAAAGTGATGGCATTTCCCTTGGGAGGGAATCGTCATCATGCTGTCCTTGTCTGGGCCCTGAACTTGGCCCACATTGCTTTTTCTTTGGGCAGAATCGGCACCTGTGGGGCTGCAGTGGATGGCAGCTCTCCAACAAGGAGCTTCTTGTTTTGAACCCCCTGGGGAACCAGTCACTCGTGAAAGGAAAATACACTCAACCCCAAGAGGCTCTCTTCTCCCCAGACCCTTAGGATCTTCCCTCCTTTTATATCATTTTTTAAATTTATTGTTATCTCTAAGCCCTGTACATGTTTTCAAAGTATGCAAGTACTGATTAGAATGGATTACTCCTAGGACCACTCGCAAATTGTTCGAGCAAGCCAGTAAACAGTCACTTAAGCGTTTCCAGTTGTCACACACTCCAGACCACCTGCCCGTGGTCAACCCTACACAAGATAAAGACGTCATCCCTGACCTTGAGGTTCTGTAGCGGAGAGGCAGAGAAGTAACCAGAAAGTTACTGGAAAGGGTAGTGATTGCTGTGATGGGAGACTCAGAAGCGTTGGGACAGGCGATGGTGCCTGAGCCGAGGCTGGAATAGTGGCCGACAGTGATGAATACTCAGCAGGCGGGTGCTTGCTAGGCCCTTGCTGTACCAGGTACTTTGTGTCGCTTCATTAGATCTTGTTAATGTTTAAATCTCACGGGGTCAGTATCTCCATTTTAGAGCTGAGGAGGGACAGGAAATCAGGGGGCCGCTGTGCAGAAAACAGATTTAGGAGAGACTCAGGTGGGTTAAGATCAATAAGAAGGGATGGAGGTTCAGATTGAAGAGGTGGCAAAATAGGGAGGAAGCCGAATAGATTTGAGATCTGTTTTGAAGATATAGTTATGATTTGCCGATGAATAGGATGGAATAAAAGGAGAGAAATGAAGGAAAAAATAATTTCTAGATTTTTGGCTTAAGCCAAGTCAGGATGTCCTGGTATCATTTCCCAGGCTGGGGTGGAAAGAGGGACAGGCGTGTGAGTGGGCCGGTCAGGAGCTCTATTTGAAGTTCCTAAGAGCAGTTAAGGGGGCAGGTTTGAGTAGTGGAATCTGGAACCTGGGGAGAGGTCTGGACGGAGATGCGGGGAGACTGGTATGTCCTTCAGGGATGTGCTTTTGTTCTAAAGGCTGTGAGAGCCGGCGTTACAGGCAGGAGTGACAGAGCAGACCTGTGATTTAGAAGACCCTCTGGCAGCCATGGAGAGGATGGTGAAGGGAGGGGGACAGAATCGGCAGTGGAAAAGCCTGTTGCAGACTCGTCACCATAATCTAGGCTACGGGGGATTGTCCTGCTCCGTGGCAGTGGCAGTGGGAGGTGGGGGAGGTCTAGGAGGAGGCAGAGATCCGGACATAACTGAGTGGGGTCCTCTACCCACTGGAGGTGGCAGCTGAGGACAGTGGGACAGGGCGCCGGCTTCCTCTAGTTGGTGCCGCCAGAAGGGGACTGAGCTTGGGCAGGATGGCATCTTCCAGGGTCACCAAGAAAGAAAGCCCACTCTGCAATTTCCAGGTGTGCTGCTTGCTCAGGGCACTGCCTACAGCTGCCAGTTACACTCAGTTCAGGCCAGTCAAGGGCAACAGCTGGATTGGGGCTCCTCTGATGGCAGAAAAGCGTCCCTGCCTGGCAGAAAAGTACCGGCAATGGTGAGGCTTCTGAGCTTCTTGGTGGTCTCTGACCCTTGGAGAGTCTGATGAGAGCTGTGGACGCTCGTCCTAGAAAAATGCAAATATACAACAAAATTCAGAATATGTTTTCAGGGGTTCAGGGATCTCAGCTAATCCTTGCATCCCAGGTTTTTCTTTCTAATTCCTCACTTGGACCTCAACACAGAGAGAATAACTGACTAAACCCAGGAGCATCAGCTTCTTCTCCCTCTCTCTTCCCTCTTCTTTCCCAGACGTTGAGGGAGCTCCAGGTGGCCCCAGGTTAACAGTAGCCACAGGGGTGACTACTGAATAAGCAGGGGGTGACAAGATCCCTGAAGGCCTGGGGTGACATCCAAGGTGGGGTTCCAGTTGGAGGAGTCTGGGTTTTTCCACCCTCCAGGGTGTTGAAAGTGAGACTCCCTGGGGAGGAGTGGCAAGAGGAATGGAGGACGCATGTTCTCGGGTAAGAAAGGGTTAGGAGGAATAGTCTCCACCTCTCCCCTCCCTCCGCTCCTTCCCTCCCCTTCTCCCCTCCTTTCCCTTCCTCTCTCTCTCCCTCTCTGTCGCTCACCCCCTTCCTTCCTCTACCCCTCCACTCTCTCCCTCCCTCCGTTTCTCTCTCTCTGGTGCTGCTTATATGCACTGTCCTCACCTCTCGTGCATTCTCTAGTAGAATCCCACTTTCTGGACCCGTGTCCTGACCCCACCGCACCTGGCTGTGTGGCCCTGGGCAAGTAGCTTAATCTCTTCCTGTCTCAGCTTCCTTATCTGTAAGTTGGGTGTGATGATAGTATCGACTTCATAGGGGTCTAGAGCTTCAGTGAACTGAACTATGTAAAGAGCATAGAACAGGGCCTGGCCCACAGAAAGCGCTTCACACATTCTAGTTACAATTACTGTTACAGGAACCTTGTTATTATCCCCATTTTACAAATGAGGAAACAGGCCCAGAGAGGTTAACTTCTTGCCCAAACTCATTCAGCTAATTAGTGACCAGACTGGAGTTCAAGCTCGGTCTGTCTGACTCCAAAGCCTATGATTTAACTTTTATTAATCATAGATGGAGAGCTGCAGAAGCTTTGTGTGTTGGCCTCCCTAACTCAGCTGACACAGGAACCCCAGACAGGCATTGCCGTGGGAAGAGGCTTCTACACTGATGCCGAGGGCCGTGGTGTTATCGGTGATAGTACAGGTCTCCTGGTATATAGCTGGCTGCCCTATGTACATAAGGCAAGCGGAAAGACCTAGAAACCAGTGCTTCCCAACTTTACCATCTGCTGATTGGAAAAAAAAGTTAGAACAATCTTAAAACAAATTTGAAGTCAGAGACTTTTTTTTTTAGATATACTTTCCTTCTGATTTGATTAGAGATGTGACATATGAGTGCTATAAAGAAGTAGACATTATAGAAATAAGGTGCTGCCTCCCAGAGAGAACCGCTGGAATTTATCATTATTGTGGTATCAGAAGCATTACTCAATATATTGGTATTTTAATAGTCGCAGTAGCACCGTGCATTTGGAAATTGTAATATGTATATATATAACATCCACTGTGAGATGCTTTATGAGAAAATACTCACTGAAAATGGGGTTCTGCAGACACCTTGAAATAACTCAGAAGCCCCAAGAGTGACTAGTCTAGACTTTTTGGAATCAATGCAGAAATGCATTTGAAAGTGTGAGTGAGCTCCTCCTCTTCTCCCCGAGTCAGGTAAGCTAGGGCAGAGGGCGCCCCATCTCAGGCTCCAGGCCAGCAGCTCAGGAGCTGGGCGCGCCATGCGTTGTGCCCTCTAGGGCGGGCCCAGGTTCCCAGAGTCCCAGGTCCCCACTGAGCATGCGCAGCGCCCAGCACACAGCAGCTCGCTCCACCCAGGGTAGCAGCCACGAGCTGCCTCCTCAGAGGCAGGTGGGATCATCGGTCCTCCCTTTTTCTGGCACTGAGATCAGTCTCCCTGGTGCCCTGGGCGCATCTGCTTCGCTTGACCTTTATCTCTAGCCAGTCGAAAGACCCAGGGACAGTGTCTCAGCTGAGAAGTGAGTTCTCGATGCATGACCTCACGCCCGTGGCTGCTCCATACTGTCTCTCAGCCTCAGTTTCCTCATGTGCGTGTTGAACAGTCAGGTTACACACAGTGTGAAGTCCTTTCAGTGGCGTAATTGTAGCCGGTTGGAGCTAACATCTGCCCCACCAACAGTCTGAAGGTGCCACATGTGTGTGATTTGCTGTGGAGAAGTCGGACACTCTTAGAACACAAAATGCTGCCAGTTCACTCCATGAAATCCTTCCTTCGTTACTTGGCCCTGACACAGTGCCACCTGAAGGAGATGCCACCGTGGGCCAGCCCTTGTTTTCTGCCCTCAGAGACACTGAGCTGGCCAGAAGCATCTCAGAACCACTGTTAATGAAGGATTCCCACTGGCCAAGGGACCATCTAGCCTGTCATCTTCGGGCCTCTAGATTTGGAGTGCCCCACAGAGGTCAGCGCCAGGCTTCCCTGGTGTCCTTTCTCCCTAGTGGAGACAAGTCTGTCCTCCTGACAAGAAAACACATTTGAAGGTGTGTGTGATGGCCCCTTTCTCCACCACACTGGGCTACCAGATCTGACTTGGCCGGAGAGTGGCCGGGCCACACAGGAAAGGCCTTTCTGCCGCCCCTCCCAGGGGACCGTTGGAAACGATGCCACCATGGACTTCCCTGATCCTGGCCCTTTAGGAGGCAGTGCCATGTGGTTTCAACTCAGACCATTTAAATTCAAGTTGCTACAGCACTTCCTGGCTGTGTGACCTTGGACAGGTTAACATCTCTGTGCCCGAATTGCCGGTGGGCGTCCGAGTGGGACTGACATTGCGTCTGAAGGACGATAACGAGGCTCTGTGGTGCAGAGCTCAGCCTGGTGCCTGACACAGAGTAGTTATACAAGAAACGGGAGGGATTGATTTTTAGTACCATCGTAATTGTCATTGTTATCAGAGCCATGTGTTCCCTCTGCCCCCCTGCCATTGTCATTGTTATCATGAACCAGTGGGTTCATATATACCACTGGGCCTGAACTGCGTGGGGTAGGGGGTCACTGGGCTTGACATGCCTTCCTCCCACCAGCAGCTCAGGACAGGCCGCTGCTAGATGGCTGCAGCCCGAGTCTGCTGGAAAGTAAAAACAAGGCCTTCCTCCCAGGGTGGTGGCAGTGACTTCCAGACACAGGGTACTCCTGCGGCAGCTGCGGTGCCCTGCAGCTCCTGCTGGGGAGAGGAGGAGACTCGCTGAGGCCTGACCTCAGGCTCAGGGTGTTAGGGAAGAGCAGGTGGGGTGAGTTCGTTCCCCGTTGCCTCCCGAGCTCCAGCTTTGGTGAAGGCTCAGGCTGTGGATAGCGCCTCGAGCTTCCCCGGCCCCAGGACCCCCAGGCCCAAGAAGAAGAGCTGTGAGGGAGCCGCTGGGAGCCCAGTAGGAGGCCAGCAGGATGGGGGAAAGAGGGACTCAGAGATGAGACAGTAAGTAGATACTGGCAGAGAGAGGGAGTGGCTAGGAAGTCGGCAGAGACAAAAAGATGTTCGTGGAGGCGTGGAGGCGTGGAGGCGTGGAGGCGTGCCGTCCCCGGCCGCAGCCACTGTCACATGTGGCTGCCGAGTGCGTGCAGGGTGGCCAGTCTGGACGGAGCTGTGCTGTTGGCATGAAACGAACACTGGCACAAAAAACACATAAAGTATCTTATTAGTGATCCTTACACTGATTTATGTTGAAATGATAATATTTGTGGTATACTGGGTTAATTAAAAGATATTAATTATTAAATTGCTAAACTAATTTCTCATTTCTTTCTACTTTTTACTATAAAACCAGAAAACATATAATTCCACATGTGGCTCGCATAGTATTTCTCTTGGACAGTGAAGGCGAGAGAGGCCGAGTGAGGGTGATGGGTGCCCGCGTTTACCACCCTGGGTTTAGTGGCGCGGTCGTCCCCGTCTGTCTGAGGTCCCCAGGAACCCAGACGCGGGATACCCTCAGAAGACCCCAGGAGCCGCCAGCCCCGTGGCGCCCAGGGGAATCTCAGTGGCCGCCCCGTCCAGACGCTCAGGCCCGCTAGGCCGCAGACGGCCCAACACTTTGCCCTTTTGACTGCCAGAGCATAGGAGGGCCCCCTGCCGCCCCCGAGACGGGCACCGTGGGGAATCATCAAGCCATATTAAGTAGCAGTTCCCTTTAGCACTTAACAGAGCTCAGAACCGTGCCCTTTAGGAATTCACATCAAATGAGCTTCAGAGAGGCGGCAGGCAAATAGGAAAGCACAGGCATTGAGTTCCTGATGCAAATGAATAATTGAACAGCCTGAAAATACCACGAAAGACTGATTTGTACATGCGGCAACTGAAGTTCCTGGCCTGGTCATCGGGAAATGCAGCCCTGGTCTGCGCCCGTTGCGGCACCCGTGGGCGAACACAGTGTGACATGTCGGTAGGAAGGCAGTCCCTCCATGGCATCCGTAGGTTCTCTGCCTATACTGTCCCCATCCCCCAAAACTCCAGCCTCTGCCTGGGCTCCGTGCTTTGGGCAGAGGACTTGATGTCAGTGTCCCAGCAACCCCAGCCTTGGTGCTGTCCAGTGGGATTTCTCCGCCTGGAGACCAGCAGGGTTTCGACCAGGAAAGCCAGGAGCCTGTGCCCCACTGAAGCGAAGCACATTCAGAGAGTTCCATTTCTCAGAGGCAGAGGCTCTTACCCGTCTCTAACGAGAACGTTAAAGCTTCAGAGGCGACTCAAGGCTTCTCAACCAGGCTGAACACTGTACCAAGTGCCCTGGAGTATGACAGATAAAAAGCCACAATCTCTGTCCTCACTTGAGAAATGATCTTCGAGTGCCTGGTGAAGGCCTATTCGGTTTAAGGGCTGTCATCAGGGCCTTCCCCCGAACTTCCTGGACATGGTGGTTTTGTTACCACAGAGGGTCTGCTGGGGCCCAGCTCGGTGACACCGGAGTGGTTTTCTCCTGTAAAAGCCAGGATAGTGCTGGTAAAAGGAAAGGGGAAGTGGGCGTGAACCCAGCAGCCTGGCCCAACCCCCCCAGTGTGATTGTCGCTGCTCCAACCTTGGAAAGGAGGAGGGATGCAGCAGGAGAGAAGCCCTCTGAGCCCGAGGCCGTGCCACCTGCCTGGCCCTGACCACTCCCGGGAGAGCAGGGCACGATACCCGGGTCTGAGTATGCAGGGCCAGGGGATGCTTGGCCCTGTAGGGAGGGCAGTGGAGGGGTTCATCTCGGTTCCTCCCTGGTGTCACCCACAGCACCGGAAGGGCCCCGGTCACTCTCCACCTTGATGGGATTGTACAGGTCCTGAACTGCCACCTCAGTGACATGGCCATCGGAATGATGACGAGGATCGCAGTCCTGAAATGGCTCTACCACCTGTACATCAAAACTCCCCGGAAGGTGAGCCCCCAGGCGTGCTGGCACTAGGTCACTCCAAGCCAGGGGCTTTTCCGGGGTCCCCCTTGGTTTTCGAGGGCCTTCCGTGCTTGGTTAGGTTTTGGTCATTGCTGTTCTGGAGAAATCCTGACAAGCAGAGGAGTGACAAGTGCTGGAGGAACCCTTAGCATCTCGGGGGAAGGGAGGTGGTCCATGCGGAGGGCCCTGTCCGAGGGGAGCCCGGGCCTGGAGCTGGGGAGTGTTCACAGGCGCCCTGCCTCTCTGCTCTCCAGATGTTCCGGCACACAGACAGCCTCTTCCCCATCCTCCTGCAGACGTTATCGGATGAATCTGATGAGGTAGGTCCCCAGCACCCACTCCCTGCGCCGTGGCTGCCCGGCCTCCCCTTTTCAATGACAGGTGGGATCTCGTAGCTAAGAGGTACTTGGTGTTTTGTTATTCTCTTAAATGAACACCCCAAAATTGCCCTATTCCTCATACCTGGTAAGGTGCACCGTCTATAGGAAAAGCTGAATTTACTGCTCTCGCTTTGGGAATGAGGACTTCTGTCAGCTGTTCCGAAGTGGGCCCTGGGTCAGGGCATCCGCGAGGAAACCCGTCTGTGCGGGGACTCGCTGGTCCCCAGAAGGCAGCGGAGAGCGGCAGTAGGGAACACGGCTGTGGGTCCCGCGCCAAGTGCAGGGTCTGCCCCTGCTTCGTTGCCTGAACTTGACCAAGTTGCCTCATGACTCTGCTTCTCGGTTCCTTTCCATGTTCAGTGGGGGTGGAAACGGCACGCGGGGTCATGAGTGAAATGCTCCACAGAAGATGCTCAGTGCCACACCCGGCACATGCCGAGCGCTCACTGCTTGTTGCTTTATTCATTTCAGCTGGACTCCATTTTTACCTCTAGTTTGAAATTGGACCCTTAAACTTTGCTTTGTTGTCTCACCAAGAGCTGCTGGTGCAAAGGGGAGAGGCTGGCCCAGAAAAGCTGGGCAAGCCGGACCCTCAGATCGTCCACCATCTGGGGGCGTGCCTCTAGCCACACACAGTGCCCCGTGCCATTCTCAGCAGAGTTCCGTTCTGGGGAGTTCTTTTTCAGGGGCAGGATTTGTATCCGGGCATTGCCATTCTTTAGGGTGGCATCCCATTCCCCTACCCATGCCAGCTCCAAGCTGCATGTCGCAAGCTGGCTGCCGTGCCTTGACTCACCCTTCTCCTTCCCTCTTCTGGTCTCTGGGCAGCTGTGGGCTCTGGGCAGAGCCGTGTCCTCCATGAGTCAGTGGGTCCATGAATCTTCAGACCTCCCATACTACCCAGTGGGAACGTGGGAGTGGACAAGGGCTGGAGTTTGGGGGGAAAGAGGGACGTGGCCCACAACTTCCTGTGGAGAGTAGCACCTCAGTCCTCCCAGAGCCGGTCCCAGGCTCGTGCGGGGCCCATTGTGGCAGTCCTGCAGCCTGAATCTGAGCTGAAAACGATGTGGGCAGGCGGGTGTCTGCTTCTAGGTTTTCTAAGGTACTCTGCATTTCCGGGAAACTCCACAACAGATGGTTTGGGAATCTGCCCTTGACCCCTCCTGCCTGCCCCACCACACGCGCACATGTGCACACACGCCCTCTCTTTCCCCCACCACCCACTTCCATGCAAGGCCCAGGTGGACTTGGCCCAGTTCTGCCTGAGTTGAGAGTGACTCACTGCACAGTCACAGCCCTCATTTCAATACAAAAAGGAAGAGAAGAACTTTGCTGATTGGTTCTTTCCCCAGGACTTCACTGAAAGCAGCTGAGTTTTCAGTCCTTTAAATTGAGTTGTTTAATCCCATCCAGCTCTCTGCTTGCGATTGGTTTTGTGTGCGTGTGCATTTAAAGGGAGCGGGAGGAGATACAGTCCATTAAATAGCTCTGTTCGGGTCGCGGCTGTGGAAGCTCCATTTGCTGAAGCACCAAATGTTGTCAGGGCTTTGTGGCACATCTTGTGGGTCCCCAGTGGGGAGGGGATTGCAGCTGCTCTAGGGGACAGTTGTGGGGGAAGGAGCTGTTGCCATAACAGGAGCAAAGAGTCCCTGCTTGCCAGTCTCTCTAGGGGAGGGATTCGGGGACCTCGGTAATCAGTGGTGAGTCCCGATTGTGCCACATCCTGCTTCTTCACCAGAGTCACATTCCTAAGTGTCCCCTGCCCGATCCCTCTGGTGACCTTGAGGGCGTACTGTATACTTGGCGAGGGACATACTGCCGTGAACAAGACAAAGTCCCTCTCTCAGCTGGGTTTTCCCAGTATTTCCAGAGACAGCCCTGATAACAAGTTGGAGCCCTCTTCAGAGTGTTCAAGACCCTGAAGCCCATCTAATCAAATCAGACCACAGCCAGACTTTGGGGGTGGAGGGGGAAGACAGGAGTTTCTTTCCTATCGAAGGCTTCATGGAGCCTCCTTCACTAATGGATACGGCAGCCTTGTGAAGGTCCTTACACCCAGCCTGGGGGCCTCACGGCACAGGTTATTCCATGTCCTAGGTGAGTCTTGATATCAGCTTAATTGTATGGAGTCGTTCCTGTGCTAGGAACTGTGCTAGGCCCTTCCCTTGTAATATCTAGGGAAGCCTCAGTAATTCTGTAGAGAAGGGTTGTTGCTGTTTTCTAAATGCAGCTCCAAAAACTAAGGCCTACAGAGGTTAAGGAATTTGCACACAGCTAGGAAGCGATGGGGCAAACTCAAAACCAGATCTTTTTGAGTCCAGAGTCCATCCTTTTAATTACCACATGCTGTGTTCACCACATGCGGCCCTGGCCATCCCCATCAGAAACAGCTGGGGAGGTGGGGGGCTCGCATTTAATTGTGTCATCCCCATCTCTGGCCTTCCTCTCTTGTCCTACAAGTTCTTGAGAAGAGTTCTGTTTGGTGCGGAAAGGGGTGTGTATTCTGGAAAGGGCTCTCCTCCAGCCCCGAGACCGTTTGTCCACTTTTCTTATTGATTTTTAGAAGCACTTTGTATTCTGAGGACATTTGATTTATCCTTTTGTTGCAAATGATTTTCTCTCCCAGTATGATTGTTATAAACCCACATGCTCCTCTCCCCCTCCTTCGGTGACAGCCACTGGCCTCAGAGGACAGAGCTTAAGCAGGTGTTGATGCGAGAGCTAGGCTCAGGGAGGGGTAGGGTTCAGAGACCTAGCTCTGCCCTTCTACCACGTTCTGCAGTCCCGTTGGCATGTGGCCTCCCAGGGAGGTCTGTCTTGTCTGCCATTGTTCGCCAGTTCTACCCTGGATGACAGTTCAGCAGCCTACATACTTTGGGCATCCTCAGTTGTCTCTGCTTTTCTGTTATTCAGGATAAGTGGCTGTTTGCTCAGGACTGCATGTTCCTTACAGACTTTATCTGAAAACCCCTTTTGTCAGAAGGAATTTGCAGGTGTCAAATTGATATTCTTGGCACCAGAGTAGAAAACCTCCCATTAGCTAAAGATCCAGTTATTTGTTTTTAAGTAGAAATGCGCCCTTGATTCCACAGCGTGGAATGCAGGGCGCATGCTCAGAGGTTCCTGCTGGACCCTGGCGGTACGGTGGCGCTGCTTCTTCCCCTGGCGGGAAGATGCCAATTGTTGGCTGCCTCCCCAGCCTGCAGCTGCCTGAGTAAGCTCTGCCCGTGAGCCCCAGAGGACGAGTCCAGTCTATGTCCCGATGGTGTGGCTGGCCCAGGAGGAGCCTCGGGGTCTCCTCACCCCTACCCTACTCCCAAGCACAACTGCCTCCCACCCTACATTTAAAATCCTCAGGGTGTAATGGTGGGTACGTGTCATCATACATTGGTCCAAACTCATAGACCGTACAGCACCAGGAGTGACTCCTGACGTAAACCATGGACCTTGGGTGATAACGATGTGTCAGTGTGATCTCACTGATTGTAACCGATCAGCCGCTCTGGTGGGAGGCGTTGATGATGGAGGGTAAGCGTGCGCAGGGGCAGGGGTACCTGGGAAGTCTCTGCCTCCTGCTGAGTATTGCTGTGCACCTAAAACTGCTCTAAAAAATAAAGACTATTTAAAACAAGTAAAAATTTAAAACTTAAAAAAAAAACCTCAGTCATTGAAGAGACCTAGAAGGACGTCCGGGTCCCACCTGACTGAATGTAGCGTCCCAGACACTTGGTCTCCAGACCTGAGCTTGGATCCCAGCTCTCAGGGACCTTGGGCGAGGAGTCTGACCCCCGTGACCTGTGAAATGGGGCTAACGATGTCTACACTTGCCTCGTAGACCATTGTTTAAAGGGACAGTATGAAGCTCCCACCCAGATCCTGGCCCACGTTGTCACTACTTGTCTGTCTTCCAGGTTCTTTAGGGGGAAATTGGCCTTTTTATTGTGTTAAAGTCCCCTACTCAGGAGCAGGGCTCATCCTATTTACATAAGTCATCTTGTAAACTTAGGCTCTTTTTTTAAAGTCTTATTTACTTATTATGAAGTTTACTTTTGGTGTTTTATATTTTTGTTGCAATTTCGAATGGCATCCCTTTCCAGTAACTTTTCTCCCCAGACAACAGTGCTGCCTGGTGGTGAAGAGCACGGGCTTTGAGGTCAGGCAGGCCCAGAGTCCAGTCCTGGCTCTGCCACTTAATAGTTGGTTGGCACTGAGCAAGTGACCAACCACTCTGAATCCAGTTTCCTTATCCAAAACTAAGAGTAATAGGAGAACCACTCTCCCAGGTTTGTCATGAGAATCAAATGAGATCATGAATGTGAAATGCTCGGCACAGGACCCAACACGTATAAACAAGTGGTAAACACTGGCTCCTCTGAGGCCGGTAATAATTCTGTGAAAGGGTCCGATGGCAGAAACACACTGAATTCAGGAAGATGGGCTCTGTGTTGCCCCAGATTCTTCCTGCATCAGCTTCAGCAGCAACAGCCAGAACAGAAGCTGGTCTCTGTCCTGTGTCCCTGCCTGTTTTCAGGACTGTGCAGATAGCCAGGGTGGCTCATCGTCCGTCTCCAGGTCTTAGAAAAACCAAGGGGAAGACAGCGGGCCGCAGGGCCGGCACCCCTCTCTGGACTCTCCGCTTCCCAGCCTCCTCCTCAAGCACCCCTGAGCTGGAGCTGCTCGGGGAGGGAGCGAGGCCCCGGTGTCGGCGGCTGCGTTCGCAGCATTTCAGGTGGACGGGCTCCAAGCCGGCTGCCGTGGATCCAGGGAAAGGAGGAGAAGTGGCATTATTGGCAGAGGATATGCTTCAGGGCCTCTCGCTGCCACAGACTGTCGCTCAGGAGCAAAACCTCAGGATTCTGTTGTGATCCTGAAGGGCGCACCCTGACAGGCTCCAGAAGCAGCCTCCCTAGACCCTGCTCACCATCTGGGAGCTGGGCTGCCCTTACCACGCAGAGCAGAGGCTCTCAACCTGGGAAGAGCCCCCCTTCCTCTCCCCTAGTTTCAGAGGAACCATCAAGAGATATTGCTGATGGGAGTTTATAGCTGATGTGACTAATGTAGAAGCACAAAAGAAGAATGAGAGCCACCTTTCTAGCAAATGTGGAAGGTAGGATTGTGAGGGCATTGTTCATGGCAGTGCTGGAGTTGCCAGCCCAGGAACTTGTCAACTTCATGGCACAGCTGTCACGCCCAGTGTGACATGCAGCCATGACTTGGGAGGCTGGGATAGTGGGTGTAAGTCTACGGAGTGATTTGGTGGCACCTAACAAAAGTACTTAAAGTACGCCACGGGAGGAGTGATGGACCCAGCCCAGGGCAGGGCTGGTGCCTTCCCTGTCTTCAGCCCCATGGTACATCGCAGAAGGGCCCAGACCCGTGGGGCAGGAGCTCAAGGGTCACTCCAGCCTTTGCTCAGTCCCGAGAGAACAAGGACCATCAGCTCTCTGGTGCTTGTCCACCTCTGTCTCAGGGCACTGGTTCCCTCACCAGCAGAGGGCTTGTGGGGGAACCGACACGGTCGTATATGAGGGATGGCTGGCTTTGGGGCGGTGGGGGGGATTTCATTTGTTTTCATGGTCCAGGTCCCAGGAGAAATGGAGCTAAAGAACAGAAAAGTTCTCAGACCTCTCAAAGGGGAGCTCACCAGGGCCACGCGGATCGCCCAAAAGAGAAGGAGGTCAAGCCTCGTGTAGGAGACAAGCTGTGCTGTGCCAGCACTGTTAGCGCTGCCACCGCTGCCCGGCAGCCCAGCCCAGCGCCCCAGAGCAGATCGGGGTGAGGCTGCCTTTGGCTTCCTCTGTCTCGTGGAGCAGCAGCTCTGTTGCCCCGTCATGTCCCTTTCCTTTGTCCCTCATCCCACCCAGTCCACGTACGTGCTCCCTTGACGTTTCCTTTCCCAGGGAAAGAAGCCTTGTCACTCCGGTCTGGTGGGTCCGTCATCTGGGTCCAGAGGCTGGCCTCTCTGCTCTAAGGGAATTTAGTTAGTGACAACAGGGACTTTGGCATGGGGTCCCACCCCGGGGAGGCCCCAAACCTGAGAGTTTGCTGTGAGGAAGGCTCTGAGTCCCCATGGCTTTCTCTTCTGACTCACGTTCCAAGGTGACTGGGGCCACGCTCTCCTGTCCTGGAGGGAGAGGAGGGCTTGTTGGAAATGGGCCATCCCTCGGTTTCTGCCCCCAAAATGAGGGCTCCCACTCCATTAGAGGCCACTTCGTCAGAGGGCAGCTTAAGAGTGCCGATGACAGCCAGTCTAACGCCCCCCACTGCTGGCTTCCTTCAGACGCCACAGTGGGTGCTGTGTGTCGGGCTCCACGTGTCCATGCGGGGGACTGGGAAGGGAGGGCAAAACCCAAAGTTTATGGGGTAGTTCAGAGCGCATTGCGTCTGTCGTCTCAGGAGTCTGCCAGCAGTCCTGGAGTGCTTTTAATTTTCCCCATTTTGACATAAAAGGAGACTGAGGCGTGAGGAGATACCTCGCCCAGAGTCACCACCAGCAGCCAGAACTGGAAGTCAGCTCTGCCTGACTGCAGAACATCTAAAGCACTAAACAAGGCCTGACCTCACGGCGGAGTGGGGTCCAGCGGGTGGGGGCGCTGCGCCGTGCATGCCAGCTGCTCCCATTGTGCTGGTGTTTCGTCCCTGGCCGAGCTGTGGTTCTGGGTGCACCTTCTCTGAGCGGGTGACTCTGACCTGCTCCGGCAGCTGGCCCAGGACCCCAGCTCTCATCCAGGGCCCCATCCAGAAGGCGTGAGGCCAGCGGTTGGGACATGTGAGAGGCAGCAGTGTGGAAGCAGCCTGGGTGAGGGGCGGGACAGTGGGCCTCTGGTCCACACTGCCCCACTCTCCATGGCATCAGCAAGTCCACAGTGTTTTCACCTCGGCGTCTTTACTAAAATTCAATTGGACCGGATTGTTAGTGCCGCCCATCTCCAGCTTTGTGTGGTCCTGAGTCCACTCCCCAGAGTACTGATGCGGCCTGTCCAAAAGGGGACAGTCTTCTGTAATGGAAGAACGGGACTTGTTTTTCCTCCTCATACCCTTGCCTTAGTTTGTATTTCACTCCAATTTTCATTCCATCCACTCTCCAAAACAAACCAAAACAACCCCTCAATTCCAAAGATTTCTTTACAGTCAGATGGTGTGATCGGGTCAGACGCCAGCCCAGAGAGCCAAGGGGTAGACGTTGGGCCCAGAGCTCGGTCCCTCTTGCCAAAGGCCCACAAGGGAGGGGAAACGAGCGGGGCCCCAGCAGGGACATCCTGAAGGAGAGAGGCACGGACACGCTCCTGCTGCAGCCCTCCCGGGGTCTCGCCAAAGCCGTGGGTCACTTGTCCCCTCAGCCGTCCCTGTGGCTGACCCGTAGCAGAGAGGCCGCGTTCTAGCCATAGTCCCCAGGGACAGCCAGCCCCAGGCCCCACGGCTCAGCAGAGGCACTAGCGACCACCACTAGGGGTCCTGGGAGGACTTTGGTCTTCTGAAAAGAGCCCACGGCAGGGAGGAGAGGGCACTGGCAGGGTAACAGTCCCGGAATCATGCCTGGCGAGAGGGCCTCTCTGCTCCCTGGTCATTCTTCCATATTTCTGCACTTCCTGCTTTCAGTCCCCCACCTCAGCCGGCCTCGGGAAGAGGGGAACCCGCAATAATCGCAGTTGGCCGGGAGGCATTCCATTCTGGGGAAGGCAGGTTTGTGTGCCAGGAGTGTTTTTAGTATTTATCTCTGTCTGAATTCCTTCCACTGATGAGCAAGTAAGGACCCAAACCCAGCACAGGAACTGGTCTAAGTGGGCTGAGCTGGGGATGCCTGCTGCCTGGCCCACCCAGGCTCCTGAGGAAGGCGGAAATGGGACTGAGAAGGGGAGGCTGGCTCTCCCCAAGTACGGCCCATCTGCACAAGAAGGAGAGCCCGAAGGGGAGCTAGTGGTGCTTTTGAAAATCCATCTTCTCAGGCCTCGGGCTGGGCCTCCTGAATCGTTCAGAGACTCTCAGAGGGAGTCTCGATTTCCCAGGTGACTTTCATGCACATCTCTGGCTGAGAACCGTGGATGTGGAGCGGCGTGAGATCCTGCAGGGAGACTCAGGCCCCGCCCCTAGCGCTCAGACCCAATGCCCCCCCTCCATAGGCCTCAGGGTGGTGGCCAGGCCAGGGCCTCCTGTTTTCACCCCAGCCCCTACTGAGCACTCATGGCATCTTCAGAAGTCAGAATTTCTCTCAAGACGTGTGTCGACGTTTCCTTCTCTAGAGATGGCCACAGCTGAATCAGCTGAATTTCCCTGCCAGTGACCCGTTGGCAGTTCACAAGGCCTGTGGTCATGGCGGGTTCTTTCGGTGGCCGAGATGCTGTGGAACGTCCGTGTCCCCACTGCTGACAGGAAGAGCTGCCACCTAACACTCGCTTGCCCCACGCCAGACCCTGTGCCGGGCACCGTTGACTGTGTGTGATCTTAGATCGTCTGCACCACACCTCTTCGAGGGTGGGATTTGCTGTGTTCCCTGCTTTACCTAAGGGAACTAAGACTCAGAGAAGTGAAGTAACTTGGTCAAGCACTCAGCTTAGATGCTCCATAAAACCTTGTTTGTCACACACACAGACGAATTCTGCACATCAGGGCTGGCCGGTCCCTGTTTGTCGTTAGTCTCCTGTGGACTCTCATAGCTCTCGTCACATTCTATGGGGGCAGAAGCTGTGCCTAGCACATAGCAGCCTCTCAGAAACATTTTACGAGAAAATGAACAAATAGGAGGTGAGTGGATAGTGAGCTGATCCTACTTGGGCCTGCCCCACCCTCCTGGGCCCTCCCCTGCTAGGGCCTCAGGAAGCTGGGCCTGGAGAAGAGCTGCCTCCTCGGCCCGAGCTCATTGTAGCTCGCAAGCACAGTGGGGTTAAGCAGAGACCTGGAGGCAGCAGGAGACAGGGCGGCGGTGCTGCTCTCCTGGTTGCCATGGACCGGTGCCCTGGAAACAGCTGGCCCCTCGGCTCATCACCTGGTAACTGAGCTATAACGAGTGTGCCCTCTTCCCATGCTGCCCTCGGTGCAGCAGGCCCTTCCCCGTTCCCTCCCTAGCTCATGGGGAGAATTTATAACGCTGTGAGTACACCCTCCTGGTCAGGGGCCTGGCATGATGCAAATGAGTAATGGTTGGCATCAGCAGGAAGGAGACCCTGGGAGAGGGAGGGGAGGGGAGCTGGGGGTTCGGAAACGGTCTCCAAGTTCTCCTGCCCCAGGCTGGCCTTTCTCTTCTCTACCCTCAGAGGGATGGTGGCTGGAATATTTTAAGCTGCAGGAACCTGCACTGTGTGATCACTGTCAGTGGATCCTTAGCAGTAAGCATTAGGTGCGGGCCTTCTGCATATTTTCGCATAGTTGGCTCAGAACTAGACACTTAGGGAAGGATTTCAAAATTTATTAAAAAGAAAAAGAAAGCGATCTTGTTCCCTAAGGGCATGTGTTCAAGTCAGGCAGCACAAACTAAGATAAAATCCCTTTTGTTTTTTAAGTTGCTTTTGCTTTACTAAAACATAAAAGTTTTTTTATCAGGGTGGTTTTCTCAATGAGAAATAAAATAGATCTAAGCCTCAGACATCCTTCTCTCCCACCCCTAAATTTAAGTAGTCTTCCTTTTTGCTGATTGTAGAAGGCCAGGCTGGGGGACTTGCCCTCCAGGAGATACTGGGAATGGTCTGCTCTGACCCCGTTGTAGCCAAAAAGCTTTTCTGAGAATGCCAGCCCTTTCCCAAGCTGGGACCCAATGGCTGTCTCCTGCAGCTCACGTTTAGTCTGTGTCCGAGTGTCCGAGTGGGGGCCTTCTAGTCCTGGTGCTTTCTTCCAGCGCTCTGTAGAGTGACTGCCCTGGGGCCTGTGGGAGGCTCAGCTTCGCTGGCTTCCTAGGATCTGTTCTCTGGCCAGTTCCACCAGCCATCGGAGCCATTCTGTATGTGGCTGGAGACTCAAGAGACCTGAGTCGCTGGGCTGTAGCCCTTGTGAAGGAAGCAGAAGGCCCCACGGCTTCCGTGGAAGCCCAGCTTCAGTGCCTCTGCCCTTACTCTTAGCTCCACTTCCCAAGAGTGAGGAGCAGCCTGACCTGACCCAGATCTCGGGCATGGCTCCGCGGCCCCACCGCTCTGGGAAGAGGCATCAGATGGCCCTTGGCAGTGGCCCGCACAGGCCAGACCTCAGCCTCCAGGGCTTCAGCCTGAATCCGCCTCTCCTGCCAGCACCTAGTGTGTCCCTTGGAAACACTCTTGCAGCTTCTTCCTGGCCAGGACTGGAGAGGGCCCAGCTTGGGCCTTGCCTTCGCTCAAACAGGGCCAAAAGGCTGACCCAGTGGACATCAGGGGCCTAATCAGCTGACCAGTGGTGTAGCCAAACTTTTGACATGTTTCTTAGAGATGAGTGGGTAGAGTGAAGTAGGCGGTCTCTCCATCCATCCCCTTGGCAGAGCTATTTGAAACCATCCATCTTCCATTTCCTACTTGGCGCTATAGGTCGGCAAGTATTTATCCAACTTCTGCCAATGCCTTGCCTGGGTCTTCATGGTCAGGCGTCCTGGTGGGAGGCGAGGACGGGGACTTGGCCTTGCACAGCTCTAGGTCTCCAGCTGTTCCCAGGTGGTGAAGGAGCGGCCACTAGCACCTCGAGGACAGAGGAAAGAGAGCTCCTGCCATGAGGGATTTTCCAGGGCTGCTCTGTGGACCAGGTGTTGGGACAGGGAGTTCCTGGGTGGACCATTAAAAGAAGACAGGGCAACTGCCGCCATCCCAGAGAGACTGTCCCTGGCTTGCTGAAGTGCAGTGGGTGACGGCCTGCAGTGGCACCTTTGAGATGACCCCCCTTTGATACTGAAAGATGCCCTTTGCTGGTGTCAGGTCCCTTTCTAGAAGGAAGGGCTTTCTCAGGAATCCCTTGGCTTCCTTATTTTTGCTCCCCAAGCTGTAGAGGTTATGAAGCCCCCTCCCCATCGCCCCTGTGGCCTTCCCCTCAGAGTTACTTTGTAAGATGTTTTCCACACCCAGTTGCCACAGACCCTTTCACTTGAGATGGCCAGCTCACTCCACTCCAGGATGAGGGACCAGCTGATGTGCCTTCCCCACCCCCAGCCTGTTGCCATGGTAACGGCAGGCACTCCTGCTCCTGCAGAATATTGCTTTCTTATAACCTTCCTCCCTCCCTCTTTCCCCCCTTCTTTCTCTCACACAAAAAGAAAGCACAAGTGTTTTATATTCATTTTGCAAAAAGCTGTGTAGTGCATACTAATTGGCGTGGCTTCCTCCTGCTTTGAGCCTTTCCCATTCTCGGAGCCAGGATTACAGGCCAGCCTGCTCATTGGAAGGAGGACTAGCTCCGTTTCTAGAGGCCCAGCGGCACGTCTGTAGCTCAGAGCCTTTCATCCAGGCCTTGAGCAGGTGCCCTGTAAGCAAGGCTTCTAAGGTTACCGCGTCCTTGTCCCAGAACTTCCTACCCATAAGCCAAGGGTTATGAGTTCTCCAGGGGCTGGAGCACCAAAACCTTGGCCTGGCACAGAGACTCAAAACAGGTGCCAGCCGGAGGGCGACCTCTCTGTCACCCTGTCTCAGGGCCCTGTTGACATGGCCTTCCGGGGCCTTCCCTCCCAAGGGGGCTTCTCGCTCCCCAGGCGGAGGCAGAGTCCTGGCTTAGGCCTTCATCAGGAGTGTTGCTCTGAAGCCTCAAGTTCAGGCCCGGGCTGAATGGGGTTTGCTGGTCAGCTGGGAAAGGGCCACGCGGCCGGACTTGATGGACACAGGAGTCTGGATGTCAGAGAGCCACTTAGGAGCCTTAGAGTGGCATTCCACAAGTTCCCCATTCCCATCTTCAAGCCATTCCTTGCCCTCCATTTTGGCAGCCCCTGGCGATGCTGTTCTCCGACTCTCACTTTAAGTGACCAGAAGGGTGCCGTGTGCGCGCGCTTGTACGTGAGTACGTGTGGCGTTGCCCCAGGCTGGGCTGTTTGTCCGTAGGCTTTTTGCCAGCCCCTGGGGACCAAAGACAAGTCTTTTGATATGTAAGCACGAGAAGAGTGGTTGGGATTACTACAGGAACCGGTAGACAACATTTCCAGCTTTAATTGTGCAAATGAAGTATAATTTGCATTCATTTGCCATTTGATGTTAAACTTCCTAAAATAAGAATTCAGGAGGTAAAGTATGCAGCTTTGCTGGCCGAGCTCTCCAGTGGGGTGGGAGGAGTGGTACAGAGATGCAGGACGCAGGTCCCAAGCCTGCCATGTGTGCACCGCTGTCCCTGCCCAGTCCCTAAGCCGGGGCCACTCACTGACTGCATTCAGCCGTGGTTCCAAAAGTCTTGTAACATAAGTGGTACATAAAGTGTCAACTATAACCTTCATGACAACCTGGTGCAAATGAGGAAACTGAGGCTCAGGTACCTCTAAAGCGCGTGGTCCTCCCCCAGCGCCCTCTCCCCTCAGGCCGAGCTGCTGGCTGCCATCGCACATGCACTGTATTGACAGTGTTTAACACCTGTCTTTCCTGCCAGTCTGTCACTTCCTCAGAGTCTTGTCCTGGTCAGCCTGGCATCTCCTCCAATCAGCACAGACCCCTGCCCACAGCCCGTGCTCAGTAGATGCTGGGGGAGGGTGAACGTAACTGGTGCTCCAGTTCGGAGACCGGAGCTGGGTTTGAAGCGGAATCCTGTTACCTGAGCAGGTGACCGTGTGTAAGGCGAGACTGACAAGGGCATGAATTCTGGTTAGCTGGGAGCAAGGACAGCTTCCTTCTCTGGCCTCCTCCCACTCTTGCAGCCTGGCCCTAGGGTCACTCAGTGGGGACATCTCGCAGAGGCCAGGCCTCTCAGATGCTGCTACTTCTTCCTAAGCATCTTTTCTGACAGGGAGATGAGCACCCACCAGAAATCTGGTGCGGGTCAGTGTGGCCCTCAGCTGGCCCCAGCTCCTGGTACTTTTTTCAGTTGCTGCATTTGGCTGCCAGAGCGCGCTGCCTGGAGGAGTAGCGCCTCTGTCACCTGCACAACCAGGCTGGAGAGGAGGAGCCTGCAGTTCAGAGGGGCGGGCGCATGAGGTACAGCAGGGCCGGCAGGTGCCAGAAGATGTAAAGACACATAGGTTGCCTCCTCAAGCCCTTCAGCTCTCCTGTGAGTCTGAACCAGGTATGAGGTTGTGGAGGGTCAGCGAGGGGCCCCCCTCAGGCCACGAAAGAACAAAAGCAGATTGTTCTACAAGTACCACTGGATTGAGAGTTAGGGTGTCAGTTTGGGGTTTGACTTGACTCATTTTTTTTTAGACACAATTCACATACCATTCACCCTTTTAAAGTACCCAGCTCAGTGGGTTTTAGTATTTTCACGTGGTTGTGCAACCATCACCACTATCTAATTCCAGAACACATTCATCACCCCAAAAAGAAACCCTGTCCCCATTAGCAGTCCTCCCTGCGTCTCCCTCCCCCCAGCCTCTGGTAACAGCTAATCTACTTTCCGTCTCTATGGATTTGCCTATTCTGAATAGTTCACATAAATGGCATGGTCATACAGTATGCGACTTGAGCATCTGGCTTCTCTCACTCAGCAGACGTTTTCCAGGTTCACCCATGTCGTATCACGTATCAGAACTTCATTCCTTAATATCGCCAAAGAACATTCCCTGGCAGGGGTGTGCCGCCTTCTGTTACCCGTTTATCAGTTGGTGGACATTCGGGTGGTTTCCACTTTCTGGCTATGGTGAACAGTGCCGCCGTGAACGTTCCTGTGAAGCGTTTGTGTGAATGTGTTTTCAGCCGTCAGGTAAATACGAGGAGTGGGAGTAAGCCTATGGAATCCCCGTGTTTAACTTTTTGAGGTACAGGAAGTTGGCTTGCTTCTTGCCTCACTTCTTAATCTCAGACGACTCACTCCCCCACCCGGATTCCCTGATCTCCCTTTGCCTCCCTGACCTTCAGACGGCCGTGGAGAATCGAGCGTCCCCGTGGCCTGTGCTCATCCTGCGCGGTGGGGCTCGGGCAGCTCCTTTGCACAGCACCATACTGTCACTGTCACTGCTTTGCTGTCTGGTTCTCTATCCCAGCCCTCCCTCTGTGTCCTCTCTCTGCCACTGCCGGAGCAGAGAGCCTTCTGGGGGCCTCCCTGCTTCCAGGCCGAGTCCTACCCAGGTAGGGCGGCTTCGCTCCTGCCATCCATCTGGGCTGCCTAGCAGCCACATTTTTCAGCCAACGTGGATCCATTCCCTGCAGGCCCAACAGTCAGAATGGTCCAGAATCACATATACCGATGCATGGAAGGGCAGGCACGTGTGGGTCTGCCGCCAGGCCTGAGCTGGGGCGGGTCTGACTTACCTGCAGCCCCAGCACCCAGCACAGCACCAGGCACAGCACACAGGAGAGAGACAGGGATGCATGTAGTTGGATGGCTGGGAGGTGGCATCTGTGTGAGTGCCTGGGCGAGGCTGCAGTGTGAGGGGCAGGGAGGGAAGCCCCAGTCTCTCAGGGAAATCGCGTGCGAACACAGCACGCTGCTGGGAGAAGACCGGGGGACCGGGCCAGCAAGCAAGGGGTTCAGCTGTGTGTGCCGGGCTGGCAGACGGGGTACCGGGAGGGGAAGTGACAGCTGGGACAAGGTAGGATTAGCATTGGCACATTGCCTCGAGACAGGAACTGAACCGCTTTTAAGCTTTGTGGCAAGATTAGCAGCCTTTTTTTTTTTCTTTTAAGAAAAAATTCTGTCTTTTAAGGTATATAATGTAGTGGTTTTAGGGTATTGACAAGGTTACGTAACCATCATTATCTAACTCCAGAACATTTTCACCAGCTCACGAAGAGCACTGGAGTAGCCTTACCTTGATTGACGTCACCATATTTCACCAGCTGGCCTGTTATGGTACCGGGGGCCTGCCTGGAGCTCTGCATCACTTCCACTGGTTCGGGGCTCTCTGGATTATTGGGGCAGCCCTGGGAGACCATGTGACACAGCACTAACTTGAGCGTACACTCTGGACTATTCTCCACACTCAGTTATGCATCTTCCTTGGAAGAGCTTGGCAGGCAGGGGTTAGGCTCAGGGGCCTCACCCACTCACATTCGTGCATGAACACCCCGGAGGCAGCCGAGAATGAATAGCAAGGTAATTAGGGAGTCCTTTGTCGTGGAGCCCAGAGTCACACCCCAAATGTGGCAGGTCCCTGGGGTCTGCCATGGCAGAAGGATCTGTCTTGTGGCCCAATAGTGGGCAAGGCTGTGGTTGCCATACCCGGAAGTAGGGCCCAGAGGGCATCTCTGGGTCATGGACCGAGCGCGAGCAGCCCAGGAGCTCTGAGACGTGCACTGCACAGACTGCACTGGCGCCTGAGCCCTGCGTCTTCTAAGGACCCTTGAGGTCCCCACCACGGGACCTGAGAAGAGTGGTCATGGGAAAGGTCACCTCCAGCCTCAGATTCCAGCTTCCTGCTTCCAGTTGCTCTTGTCCACTCCCTGTCTTTGTTCTCTTCAATCTAGTCCTTTGAAGAATTTTCCGAGCACTGTTATAGCCATGCTCTCAGCAGCCCGCCACCCTCTGCAGACCCCTCCCCACTTCCTGGAGACAGCTCTCTGTCTCCATCCACAGCTCTCTCTGGAGATCCTTGTCCATCATCCTCTGCTTTTCTCCCCCAGGTTATCCTGAAGGATCTGGAGGTGTTGGCCGAAATTGCTTCCTCCCCTGCAGGCCAGACGGATGACCTAGGCCCCCTCGATGGCCCTGACCTCCGGGTCAGCCACTCAGAGCTTCAGGTGCCCACCCCTGGCAGAGCCAGCCTGCTGCCCACTCCCAGTAAGTATTCCCCGATGTGTCCAACCTCAGGGACCCTGGGAACATCAGTGCTTGGTCTCATGCTGGACTGGGGCTGTCACCCTTAAGCTCCGGAGTTCTGCACAAGTGTGAGGGATTAGTGATCTGCCACTCTGCAAGAGGCAGGTGGCCGTTGCTGTCCCGCTGGCTCCTGGCTCACCCCGCAGGCCCCTCACCTCTGTGAGAAACCCTCACTTCCCCCTTTCCTCATCTTCCTGCGCTTTTTATTCTTTTGAGCCATTCTTTCCCTGGGGCAGTGTCTCCCCAGCCAAGAAGCAGGGGGCTTTGGAGTCAGATCTCACAGGTGGAAGACTAGGCAGCCATTTCCTTCCTTACCAAGAAGCTAAAAATAGCTCTCAACATGGCAGGCAGCCCAGGCAAGAGACAGCATAATTCAAACAGGATGTTTCTGGGCAGTCCTTGGCCACCAAGGTGGCCGTGGTGTTCCTGGTGGTCACCCTTTGGGCTCCATCTAGACATCAGGCGGCCCTTCTCCCAGGCAAGTACGCTCCCGGCACCTCCCTCCCAGGCAGACGCCAGTTCCCTCCAACAGCAGCATCCTGGAAAATGCCCAGGGAGGCAAGTCAATAGGAGAAACCCCAGCGAATCTTGGGTGTTTGCCTGGGGTGTCTTTTTGCCCCCTGAGCGGCTCTCAACCTCCAGGCACAGGGCCCTACATAGCTCTTCCACTAATGCAGAAGCCAAGCGTCAAATAGATTCGGGGCCCGTCGGCAGCAGCTTCCCCCTGCAGTCGCACCAGACTGGTCCCAGAGAACACCGGGGAGCACTCGCTCAGTGAGCCACCAAAGCCCTGCAGGCCTGGCCGCACCCCAGGCTGCGAGGTCGTCACAGAAGGCCCATGCACTGTGGACGGCTCCCCTGCGATACCTGAGTCAGCTCCATCCCGGCCCTTGCAGCAGGGTGTCATGTAGGACCCCAGGCTTCAGGCCACCACCACTGCGCACACCCTGCCTGCAGCGGATCCTAAGTTTCCAGCCATGTCTGACCGAAGCAAGGAAGGAGTTAGGGGCTGTGGCGGCAGCCCAGCTTCCTTCTCTTGTTTCCCCAGGATGCGGTGGTTTCCTTGCCAGTGAGCCCAGCTTCCTGTGGGTGGTCAGAGGCCATAGTCAGGGAGGCTCCCACATCCTGACCCAAGACCCCTGCTGAGGTTCCCACCCTCTGTCCCATAGCCCAGGGACTCCAGTTTCCATTCTCTGTCCCCAAGTCAGCCTTTGGGGGTCAAGCTGAAGTCTTCAGGCTGGATGACAGGACTGTCATAGGTCGAGTGTGGGGACAGGGCCCTCCATGAGAAGGGTGAGGAATAGAAGGCTCTTCCTTGAGGAAGGGAAGGCCTGAGGGGCAAGGACAGGGTGGCAGTGAGACCTGACTGGAAGAGGGGGCAGCAGCCAAGCCGAGGCCCCTGCAGAGCGCAGGCCAGCCCTCAGATCCCCTTTCGGAGCATCCCTCCTCCGTGGCAGAAGGAGAAAGCTAAGGTGGCTCAGCCCCAGGCAGGGAAAGGACGCCTTGATCTCCCAGGACTCTGTGAGCTGTCCATCTAGAAGGTGGCTTTTCTCTTTCTTCTGGCACAGAGAAGTGAATGACTGAAATGCTTACTTACTAATGGAAGGATGAGCCAGAAAAAATGGCCTTGGGCAGCCCAGGTCTGCTGGAGAGAGCGGAGTGCACCCTGGGGCCGTAGGGCCTGGCCTTGCAGGAGCAAGCCTTTCAGCTGCTTGGGAACAAGGGCTGGGGGATAGTTGGATGGCAGAGCGCTCTGAACCCCCCAGCTCCCGGCCCCATCAAGGTGGGTGGGCCACTAACGAGCCTGAGGCAGTAAAGACTTGCCCCAGCTCACCAAGGCTGTCAGACTGGCTCATATCAGTCAGGGATTCACCCTGGATTTATAGAAAAACAACGAGTATGCCAGATGGGAAGAAATTCCATTCTGGAAAGAACACCAAGGAAGTGCCTGCAGCCAACAATGCTTTTTGCCTTAAGGATTCACAGCACCAAGGGCCACACACTCTTAGCCTGAGATTCATATGTGCATTTCAAGGAGTGTGGGAATCTTGCATGCATGTGCATCCACAGCTGGTACCAGATTTTTCAAACAGGTCTTTGCTTTTGAAAGGTCAAGGTCAAGCTCATACCAGTAACAGAAGAGCATGGGAAGCCAGAAGTGGGCCCTAGCGGCCTTGGGGAGGGCACACACCGGGCACCAAGGTTGCTGAGGGTAGCTGCTAGGTCAGAAAACATGCAGGAAATATACACTCATTTCTCTGCAGGCTGTTCTTTGTCACATTGCTTCTCAGGCAGGCAGGCAAGGGGGGTCATTCTGTCTGTCACCATCTGGCTGTACACACGGACAGCAGCCACAGGGCCAGACCCTCTTCCTGTTTGGATTCCGCTTTCCTCTGGCTCTCCAGGGCACAGCTCTGAGAGCTTGTGGACTGTAGCTCTACGACCCTTTAGGGCAGATCTCCCCACCCCACCCCTTTCTGGAAAGCCAAGGAGGCGGGGAGCCTGGCAAAGATGAAATCAGTGGCACTCATTAGGAACTAAATGGCCCCACCTGCGTTTCGGTCTGTGCACTCCAGTGGTGCAGACCGAGTGCAGCAGTGGGGTAGCTGCTGTGCTGGCCTAAATGCGCCACAGCAGCGGCCCCCGGGGCCCACAAGGCAGAGCTGCTCCCTGGGATTTTCCTCTGCCCTGCCCAAGCAGAAGCGTCCCTCCCTCCAGTGCAGAGCTGTGTGGACAGAGACGAGGGTGTCACTTCTCCCACACCTCCTCCATTCCTGACCTTTGCAGAGCCCCCGGCTAGGAAGAGAGCCACCTCTGGGAGAATCAGGAGGGGAGCCACCCGTGTGGGGTGCCTCTAGGGAAGCCAGTGAAGGGACACCACATTTCCCTGTCTCCCTAGATTGTAATTTGGTAAAATGAAACACAACAACCATTCGAGTCTCCTGTGACTTGGCAACGTGTGTGCCTTCTCTGCCTGTCTCACTCGGAGGAGTGTCAGCCGAGGCTCTGCCAGGCTCTGCAGAGGGAATGACGATCTCTCCTCCAGCAGACCCGAGGGGCCTGACCCTGAGCCTGGGACCAGTCCCCAGTCAGAGACGTGCCCGGCCCTCCTGGGGCTTGGACATCTCTGCCACAGGAGTGGGGGCAGCCTTGGCCAAGCACAGCAGCATCGTGGCAATCCAGGGCCAAAGGTGTCACCCAGGACTGACATTGGCCCCTAAACCCAGTCTTTCCTGTCCTTCCCTTCTGGCCACAGGGCCCATTCCTAGTGGAATAAAACTGCTTACATCAGGGCTCTCTGGTCCAAGGTGGAGTTTGACCCTAGCTCTAAAAACATGGGCAGAAGGGAAATGTTCTGATTCAGTTTCGTTCCTTATAGCCCAGGCTAGTGTGGCCAAATACAGAAAGAAGTTCCAGAAGAAAGCTAGAAAAGCCATCCCCGTCGAGCTCTTACTAGGACTGTAGCACCTCCCCCATGTCAGCTCGCCGAACCTCACTGTGGATTCGCTTGCGACATCTCTGAGAGGAGAGCAGCCTTGTCATTCCCACTTGGGGTGGCGGATTGCAACAGGCGGTGGCGCTGACCCCGGAGCCGGCCTGAGCCTGCTCTCTCTTTTCATCCCCGCACTCAGAGGAGGGAGCACAGGTGGACCCCAGCCTCATCCAGCACTAGAAGTTTCTACTGCCCGAGCGAGGGAGCAGAGCCGTGGTCGTCAGGCCAGCAGTCTCCTCTGGTGCTGGGTTGGCACCCAGCCTGGCAGTCCTCGGGAGTGTCCCTCCTCTTCACAGTTTCTTCAGGGACCCCATTCTGGCCTCAGGACACCTCAACACCTCATTCTCTTCCCTTCTGTAGCCTTCACCCCGCCCAGCCACACCCGGCTGTTTCCCAGCCCCTAGAAGCCTTGCTGTGGCTCTTCCCACACGCGCTCTCAGGCAGCGTAAAAGAGCACAGGCTCTGGAGTTGGAAAGATCTAGATTCACGACCCAGCTCTCTGCCCTGCCTGTCCTGTGACCTTGGTCAAGTGTCCTGCCTTGTACCGCCTCTCTTTCCTCTGTAAATTGGGTGATGGGGTGCTCGGAGGCTCTGTGAGCTCTTCATGGAGGGGGCTAAGATGAATCCATGTGATGAGCTGCCTTTGCTTCTGTCCTTACTACAGAAGTTCGCGCCTGCTTCAGGCCAGCTCAGACGGCCCGCCTCTGTGTGGCTTTCCAGAGGAGCCCAAGCCAGACTCCTCTGCCGCCTCTGTTCCGCCCACCCGTCACTCTCTGTGTGCGTGCTGGAGTTCACATCTGGTTCCCTCCTGGCTGTGACCTCTTAGACCTTTACTGCTCAAGGTGCCGGTTATGCAGCCTCAGTGTCGCCTAGAAGCTCCTCAGAAATGGGGATACTCGGGCCCACCTCAGACTCAGAATCGTACTTTATCAGGATCACCAAGTGACTTGTGTGCTCCTCACAGTCTGAGAAGTAGCAGCTCAGACCACAGGGGTCTGTTGTACTCATTCATCTCTGAGTCCCGGCATTAGGCGTTTTTCAGAGTCCATTATGATGACGTGCAGGAGGGGGCACCAGGGCGGATCACCCAGGCGCCGGTCTGAGGCCCCCCTAACACCACTGTCCGTTGCCAAATGGAGAGCCTCGCCCCCTTCAGCGCAGGCCCATCAGTGTTGATCAGCCCGAGGGCCCCTTCCTCGCCTCCCTCTCTGCAGCGCCACCCGTGGTCCCGGCTCCGCTCGCTCCCGCAGCGGCCGCAGCTCTCTGCTCATGCAGCCCCTCTCCGCTGCATGTCAGCTTCAGGCTCCTCTCGGGCCCTGCTCTGGCCCATGAGCCTACCTCTTGCTCTGACCGGGGCAGCTGGAAAGCTTCCTGGATTTGGGTGGCTGCCTGGGGCAGAGGGCTCCCCATCCTAACAACCCTTCTGTCCACACAGTGGTGGGTTTTGGGCTCTGATTCAGCAGACTCCACAACCCCCCCGAGAGCCTGCTTCACAAGTGCCCCAGGCCTCCCTCTCTCCCAGAGAGGCTCGCCCCTCCCCACCTGTCCCCCTTGATTCCAGACCAGCCTCCCAATCACGCAGCCCCCCCTCAGAGCACTTCCTGTGCCAGGAACTGCAGCATTAAGTTCCTTATCCCTGTGAGGCTCACAGACAGGAACTGCCACCCTGGAGAAGGTGTCACTTCCTCAAGACTGCCCTACCAGTTGGGGACAGGCCCTGGATCTCGTCTGGGCCGTCTAGCCCTTCCCCCACATTCTCAGGACAGCCAGTCCAGATGCCTACTAGCGGGGCTGGCAGAGAGGTAGACAGGAGGTGGGAGCAGAGCAGAGACGCTGCTGGGCCTGGGCCGGGCAGCTAATGTTTTCCCATCTGGTTTTGTTGAACTGTAACTCACGTTGTGTATTGAGGCCGGAGCTATTTTTATCCTGACATGTGAGGCTCCTTCGCGTCATAGCCACAAAACTCAATCCAAAACATCCCAGGGAAGGTTGTTTGTGAAACGTTCTGCAGATTCTCATGTCGCCACATCAGGTTTCACTTAGTAACATCTGCAGGGCTGGCTCCCCGGCCGCCCACCCCAGCGGCCTGGTTTTGTGTACAGAGCGCTCCCGACAGCATCTGTCTGCCCCTGGGCCAGCGGCAGTCACGTGAGCTGCTTGCCAGAGCCCCCTTCTCCAAACCAGAAATGCGAGGCAAGCATCATTCGGCAGGACCGGTCCTCAGCAGGTCAGGAAGTGAAACTCTTGCTCTTCTCCGCCCCATGAAGGATGCCTCTCTCCTGAGACCCATGTCGTTGCCTCCTGGGCCCCAGCCAGACAGCTGTGCATTGTCTCTTGTGGGGCTGGAAGACTATGTGCTGTCAGTAATGCCACCTGAGTAAAAGCCTCTTAGTCCTCGGCAAATCCTCAGCGCAGTGGAGGGCATGCCCTGAATCGGGACACTGGGCTCCTGTCCGAGCTGTGCCCCCTCCTAATGGGCCAGCAGCACCCGGCCCAGGGCCCCGCCGGCCGGCAGGAGAGCTCAGCAGTGTTGGCTTTTATCAGAGCTGCTGAGAAAGGAGGCCGGTTCCCAGCCATGCAGACGAGCAAGAGCCAGAAGTGGGTGAAGCGGCCTGGGGAGGAAGGCGCTGTTAGCGCCCCACGGGGAGGCGGCAGTTGGGCAGACATTAGTTCAGTTGAGCGAGGCCTGTCATTCCCCGAAGTAGCTCTTGGAGTGAGTTTTCCTTCCGCCCCGCTCCTCCTGCTGTGCACGCAGCCCTGCCCGACAGTCTGGTTCCATCTTAAGCCAGCTGGGCCTGAGGGCTCACAAGGTCGGAAGAGTGGCTAGGGGGCCACTGGGAGACAGGCTGGGAGAGTCGGGTAGGCTCTGCCCTGTCCACAGTGACCGCTGAGAGGGCCCCAGCCTTGGCAGCCCACCCAGGAAGTGTTGCTCTCCCCCCACCGGCAGAGGACTGTCCTGCCCCGACATGTCGTCTCCACCCACATGGGTCAGGATCTCATCGAACTTTACAAGGCTCCCGGCCTTGTCCTCTGGAGGGCAAAGGCCCCACGACAGCTCCCCTGAAGCCCGCAGCACTCTGTCAGCCAGGCCCGAGGGAAGGTGCCCGCGTCCTGCTCTTTGTAGTCTTTAAATGGTGGGAGCACAGGGAGGGCGGAGCTAGAGGCTTTCTCGGCAACCATGGCACTGTGAGAACGTAAGTCACTTACGGTGGCTTCTTGCAGATATGACTGCCCTCCTCCTCCCTCTGACTGACATCCCTCAGCTCCAGGGACCGCCACGCAGGTCTGGACTTTTGAGAGATGCTTATGGGACTGTGGCTAAGCAGACTGGGGATGTGGCCAGGCTTTTTCTTCTGCCATCTTTGGCCAATCTCAGCTGAGAGGTGGGCAGGTCTCCCTCCCTGATTGTGGGGTTGGTGGGGTCACAGGTGACCCCCTCTCTTCCTTCAAGCCTCCCTACCTCCCACCAGAACACTGAAATTTTCCCAGATCTGAAGTCTTCCCACTCAGAGACATTTCACACTACCCCCTAGACCTCAGTCATTCGTTCCAAAACTTAGAGAGCAGTTTGTCCCGTGCAGTGGTTTGGGTTATGGTATGTTTGCTATTTAGTAGCCCCCATTTATTGAGCACAGACTGTGGTAAGCCTCAGGCCCAGTACACGTTTTATCTCATTTAATAGGGGTGCTTATTGCCCCTACTCTACAGATGAGGAAACTAAGGCTTAGAGAGGGTAAGACTTTCGCAGAGTTGCACAGCCAGCACGTGGTAGAATGAACATCTGATCTGAACCTAACTCAGATGGGTTCTCAAGCCGAGCTCTTAAATACCATGCTCAACGCTTCCCACTGCCCTAGGGGGCCAGAACCTCTGGCACCTCCCCAGTGTCTGCCCAAGATGCCTAGTCCCTGGGAATGGAGACCGGGGCCCCAGATGGCCCCAGCTGGGGAGGATTTCTTTATGGTCATCCCTTGTGTGGTTCCCTTTGTCCCATGGCTCTAGGCCTGGAAGTGGGGTGGGGTGAGGGTGCACACACAGAAGCCAGAAGGGGACTGGGACATGGGGAGCCATCACGAACAAGCATCCAGGAGAAGGCTACAGTAAGCTGGGTTCCAGTTCACATGTACTTCAGCGGGGCGGGGGGCTGTGCCCTCTAGCAAGGCCACCATGGAGATAAGCAAATTCATATCCTCAGTGTGGGGTCAATGAGGAGAGGCCCAAGAGGCAGCAGGACTGCCTCGACAGCTGTATCTGCAGCAGCTAGAGATCACCTCCAGCTGGGCCTGGGGTAACTTGATCTGTAAGAATGTGACACTCGATTCTGCAAACAGCCCCTCTGGGCCAGGGAGCAGAGACTGTTTGCCATTCCAGAGTCACTCAGGACCTCCTGGGCCAGGTTGTTCCAGGCAAGGACCCAGAGCAACACACTGCAAACAACAATAGTTCAGTGAGGCCGGCCCTTGAACTAGGCTTCTCACTCAAGGCTCAGCCCTTGCATGGGGCATGGGAGCTGCCTAGGAGGACAGCAGTTCGAAGGTGAGATCCCTCATAAAAAATCCTCATAGAGTAATTACAGCTGCCTTTGCCAGTTCCCACCCACGTCCCCATAAGGACCCTGCAAGGACATAAGGGAAGTCTGAGTTCAGCAAAAAGACCGCTCCCAGGAGGAGGCTTTACTGCTGCTTCCTGGACCCTGGCATCTAATGAAGTCGGCCCACGGGGGCTCCTCTGTAGGCTCGCTGGTACTCTGGGTGCTTCCCTTCCACACATTCTTGTTTGGGGCTTTGGGCTTTGGGCTTTGGGCTTTGGGAGCTATATTTGATGGCGCTGGGAGCTATGTTCCCTTGCACAACCAAGCTTGACTCCCAGAGACCCCACACCCTGCCTGTTTCACACTGGTGTGTGGCCATCGTCTCCCTGGTCTGAGAAGGAAGTCAACAACTACTACAGGGGTCCTGGGCCAGAGAGGGACCAGCCAGGAAAAATGATGGCCCCAGATGCCCTTGTCAGCCACTCTTCTTCCAGTGTCGTCCCTGAATTGTACACTTCCAGTTAGAAATCCAGTAAGTTCTGGGGATCTAACCGACAACATGGTCACTATAGTTAATAATAGTATATTATGTGCTTGAAAGTTGCTAAGAGTAGATATTAAATGTTCTCACGACAGGAAAGGTAATTATGTGAGATGATGGAAGTATTAGATAATGCTGTGATTGTAATCATTTTGCAGTATATGAGTATCAAATCAACATATGCTCCTTAAACTTACATAATATTATATGTCAATTACATCTCAATAAAGCTGCAAAAAAATTAAAATATAAAAACATCTACGAGGGTTAAAAAAAACCATCATGTTATACCGAGACAACTGGCTGTCCGTCCACATGCAAGAGAATGAATTTAACTCCTTTCTCACACCACATACAAAAATTTTAATGGATTAGAGACCTAAATGTAAGAGCTTAAAAAAAAAAAAATTCTTAGAAGAAAGCATATCAGTAAATCTTTCTGACCTTGTATTTGGTAATAATTTCTTAGATATGACACCAAAAGCACAAAGAACCAAAGAAAAAATAAATTGGACTTAATTAAAATTAAAAATTTTGTGCTTCAAAAGATATCATTAGGAAAGTGAAAAGACAGCCCACAGAATGGGAGAAAATGTTTGCAGATCATATATCTGACAAGAAGCTCATATCTGATTATGTAGAGAACTCTTACAACTCAACAATGAAAAGACAATAACCCAACTTAAAAATGGGCACAGGATTTGAATAGAGACTTCTCCAAAGAAGATAAATATCCAAAAAGCACATGAAAAAGATGTTCAACATCATTAATCATTAGAGAAATGCAAATCAAACCCATGAGATACTACTTCCCATTAACTAGAAGGGCTCTAATCAAAAAGAGCTGAGTAGCAGCAAGGGCGTGGAGAAACTGGAACCCTCGTACATGGCCGGTAGGAATATAAAATGATGCAACCAGTATGGAAAACTGGCAGTTCCTCAAAGGTTTAAACAAATTCTTCTCCTGGTTATATAACCAAGAGAAATGAAAACATGTTCACACAAAACCTTATATATGAATGTTCATAACAGCATTATTCTTAAAAGCCAAAAAGTAGAAACAACCAAATGTCCACCAACTGATAGATAAAAATAATATATCCATACAGTGGAATATTACTCAGCCATAAAAAGAAATACAGGACTGACACACACCACAACATGGATGAACCTTGAAAATATGCTAAGTTAAAGAAGCTGCATACTATATGATTCCATGTATGTGAAATGTCCAGAGTAAGTAAATCCATAGAGATCATAGGTTTATTTATGGTTGCCAGTGGCTAGTGGATAGGAGGATGGAGAATGACAGCTAATGGGAATGAGGTTTCTTTTTTGAGTGAAGAAAAATGCTCTGGAATTGTGATGGGTGCATAACTTTGTGAATATGCTGAAAAACACTGAGTCATACACTTTAAAAGGTTAAACTCTATGGTATGTGAATTATATCTAAATTAAGCTTTTTTTAATGCCCTATTAATGTTTCGAGCAGGCAGAGTGAGGATTCCTGCTGTCGCTAACACCTTTTTTGCAGCAGTGCTGTCGAGGTCCGCACGTGCTGGAAAGGGGGAGGAAACCCATGGCGTGCGTGAATACCCTGCATTGGGATCATCCGGGCATTCCGTCAGCCCTGTCCTGGTCCCCACCGCACCCCCATGCTAGATGCCTTGCAGAGGTGGAAGTATGCGGGGGGAGGGGAGCAGGAGCCGCATCTGGGCCTCTGTTTCCAGCTGGGGCACATCAGAGGGAGATCTCCAGTGTGCTTCTGTTTCTAACGCCACCTCAGGGCTTGGAAAGTTTTTAGAGAGACCATAAAAGAGCATCTTTGCCTGAAGATGAGGGAAAATGTCTGATTTCAAAACATTAAGATTGAAACTCTCGGTAATATTCTGTCCGTGCGTGCTGTCTTTAGTGGATACGGGCATGATTTACTTAAATTGAGAAAAGAGTGTGGCTTTTGCCTCAGGTTCGTTGGTTTTGTTAACCATCGAGATGGTGTACCTGTCTGACCTCCCCCTTTTTTTTTTTCTTTGACTTGTCGTTTGTTAAAGTAAAAGCTTGTTTTTTAAAATTTTCATAGCACCAGGCAGGGACTCTTACACTTAGGAGGTGTTCACTCATCGGGGAGCGGCTGGGGGAGGAGGGTGGACAGGTAGATGTGTATGTTTACAGTGAGCCAGATTACATTTGCCTGTACGTACTTACATAGTCCTTGCCTTTTTGCTGTCAACCTGTGGCCCTTGATTAAAGATGTCCCCTCATCTTGTTACACACAGACCCCGCCACCACCAGCTTTTTGGCATTCACAGTTGTTTATGCTCTGTGGGGGTCCCAGCACCCTGTGGACACAGACTAAGTCCTGGCTCTTTCCCTTTTTCTACAGGTACCAAAGGCTTAGAATGTTCTCCCTCCACTCCCACCATGAACTCCTACTTTTACAAGTTCATGATCAACCTTCTGAAGAGGTTCAGCAGCGAACGGAGGCTCCTGGAGGTCCGAGGCGCGTTCATCATCAGGTTAGCCGTGGTTTTTCATTTGGACACCACGCGAGGTGTCAGAGCAACCATTTTCTCTCTCACGTCTCTCGCCGCCTTTCTTGACCTTTGTATTCTTAAAAGAAAGAAAGAAAGTTCCCCCTTTTACACCCAGTTGCTGGTGCTACCGACATGAGGCAGGTGAAGTTCACCATGTTTTAAACAAATGAATTAGTTTTTCACTTGTGAGATGTTTTCTTTTGAGGTTGAATAGCTTCTCATTAAATGCCCTGTCGGAGTCTTTGCGAGGAAAGTAGGGGAGCCAGATGGAACGCGTAAGGGGGCCGTGCTCGGCGCCCCACTGCCCGCACAGGGTTGGTGGCAGCAGTGGCTCTGGTGGAGCCAGGTACTTGAGTCGTGTTAGCCTAGCCCTGAACAGTCCCTGGGCTCTGGCCACAGTCACTCAAGGCCTGTAGGACTGTCATCAGCAGTAGCATGGCCAGTAAGTAGTCTGGCCCTTTGTCTCCTACTCAGCTCCAAGGAGCAAGGTTATCAGAAAAGTGACCATCAGGCCAACAAAATCTAGATGGGGCACAGATTTTTCCAGGCTCCCCAACAAAGCCAAGCGGAGGAGTTTTTCAGAATAGTCTGGTCCCAGAAACTCTATGGTGGTGGTTATCATCTCTGGCTACGTATTAGGTCACCAGAGAAGCTCAAAAAAAAATAATGGCCGGGCCTCCCCCAGCCAGTGGTTTCAAAACCTTCGGGGTGACGGGGGTTATTAGAGCCACCCAGGGTGCTCAGGGAGCAGACTAGACTAACGTGTCTGGGAGTCAGGGAGGCAGCGGGAGCGGGAGTTGGCGAGCTGGAGGGGGTTCCCAGCGGGGGTCCAGCCTGCACAGAGGCTTCCAGTGGAAGGAGCGGACAGTGGACAGTTCATTTTGCCATAAACCAGAAGGCAAGGGGGAGGGGCTTAGCCTCGGGGGCCATACTAAAGCTTGGGGACCTTACACAGAGGTCACGGGAGGCCACTGCAAGGGCTTGAGCAGGAGAATGGTGTGACCAGATTTCTGTTCTTAAAGGTTACGGTGCTGCTGGAGGGGAACAGAGGGAGGAGGGCAAGATGGACGTGTGGGGGATCAGTTAGGCGACCGTGGTCCAGGTGAGAGATGGCGGCGGCTCGCTGCGGGATAGGGAGAAGCGGCGGGACTCAGGAGTAAGTAGGAAGTGCCATCCGTTGGCGATTGAGTCCATGAGGGAGTTGGGCGTGATACCAGGACTCTGGTGTGACAAACGGGTGGATGGTGGTGGCAGTCCCTGGATGGGAGCCCTGGAGGAGGAGCAGGGAGGGAGGAGAGTGTGAATTTAAATTCCTTTGGGGACGTCACAGGAGAGATGTTGAAGAAGCAATTTGCTATACTTGTCTCTCAAAAGAGGGCCCTAGGCCTGAGATACAAATCTGGAAATTGATGGCATAGTCATTCATTTATTCACATATTCATTCATCCAAGAGATACTGAGTGCTGAGTCTGCGCGGTACCATTCCAGGTGGTGCTCTTGGGGAGTTTCCATCCTTAGGGAGTAAGAACAGTCAGTGGTAAGAGGGCAGAGAGGGAAGGGCCAGAGCTGAGCCCCGGGGAGCTGCAGCGTATAATGGTTGGGGAGGAAGGAGAAGCCAGGAGAGGAAGCTGAGAAGGGCCCGGTGGGAGAGGAGAGGGGAGACGGGGAGGAAGCAGGCAGTGAGGGGAGATGGGCCCTGAAGAGGGTCTCCTGGGAGGCACGGGAGAGGGAGCCACCAGGCCTTAGCTCAAGGGCTGAGGGCGGAATTGAGGGCTCCTGGGGAACGGGCTCAAAGGACTAAGTCGAAGGAGGAGACAGGCTAGCCTTACCAGAAAGACAAACGTGGGACCATAAAGTCCCTGCTCATTGGGAGGAAGGGGCTTCTGACAGTCTAGACTACCCAGAGGTGTGCTGTGGTGGGAGGTGTCACCACGCCGTTGGCGTTCGGACCCGGATCATTTGTGGCAGGGGCTGCCCTGTGCACTGCAGGGTGAGACTTAGCAGCATCCCTGGCCCTTCCCACTAGAGGCCAGTAACATCCCACCCATCCAGTTGGGACAGTCAGAAATGGCTTCAAACTTTCTAGTGTCCTCTGGGAGTAAAATCACCCCAATTGAGAACTGGTTACAGAGGGACAGAATGGATTCTTATTCTCATTGGCCAAAAGAGGAAAATTTCTGGTTTTTCTTCACAGTTAGGGATTGAAGTAAAGGTTAGATGTGGTACAGTAGGACCCCCCCCACACACCAGGAAGATGACAGATGACCTCCACATGAGTGGCAGTTAACTATGTGTGGTTTTCCAGATGGCAGAGGCGTCGGCCCTATGCTGAGCTCTCCTCACCTGGAAGACTCAGGGACCAGTGGGGAACGAGGCCTCTGAAAAAAGCATCCATCTTAGTTCCATCTCTGGAGGACTGAGCTGTAACGGCTTCCTCCATCCTCTCTCAGCCTGGCCTTGGCGGGAGGGAACTCAGGGGAGTGAGCAGCACCCACAGAGTGCACCAAGGAGAAGTCTGGCAATGCGGGCCCCATGAAGCTGGCAGCCCTGTCTCTGCCGTGTTCCCATTTACAGCCTGCAGGGCAGTGAGGCTTCCCTTGCTTTGCGTCGTCCCCCAGACATCCAGGACTGACGGGAATCTTCATTTTGCAGAAGGGAAATGAGAGGAAGCCATGTACCTGCCCAGCTTGGTCACAGCTGGGCTGCGGGCTGCTGCTCTCTGCTAATTCTGTCATAGCTGCCACTCTGTCTTTTCTGTGAGAGAGTGCCGAGCCACGTACCTCAAGAGGTCCTGCACAGCCTTCCAGCCGAGACCACCTGGGGCCAAGCTTCTCAGAGGAGCTCCTCCCTCCTCGTCCTCTGTGGGCTCCAGAGACCCAGCATAGCTGTCACTTGCTATTCCAGGGCTCACACCGCTCGTGGACCGCACTGGGGCCTCATGGGCATCAAGCTTGGCCTCACTCTCACCCCACACAGCCACAGAGGTCTCCTAGCCCTTGGTACTTGCACAAAGAACCAGGGCTGGGACAGATGGCACCTTGAGGCTGGGCCCCTCACATGTGTTGTCCCTCTCAGTCCTTTGCTTCATTTGTCCATCCTGCTATTCCCCCAAAGCAGCACCAGCACCTGTCAGTCCGTGTTACAGCCGACAGCCACCTGGCCCAGCTTCCTCTGGGCCACCCTGGTTCTGTAGACCTGCTGCCTATTAGGCCAGCTTGCCAGGCCTCAGCTGGCCAGCCCAGGGCACAGTCCGGGCCACCCAGTCTGAGCTGTCAGGGCGCACACAGTGCAGCAACAGCCCTGGAGGGGGCCTTGGGTGTGTGCTCTCCTCCTTCCCATGGTCAGACTGGGGCCGGGGCGCTTTAGCAGAGGTTTGCTCAGAACAAGCCCTTGGGAGGTTAGCCACCTGCCTGCTTCTCGTTGTGTTTCCTTATTTTCTGCTGAGGGTTTTAAAAAAGAGCATAATAATGGCATATGCAGACTGCTGAGATGAAGCCAGAGGCCTGATAAGAAACACAGGGAGTTAACCCTCCCCGTCTGGTGTTACACAAGCTATAAGTTGCTCCTCTCAACCCCCGAGGTGGAGCATTGAGAAAGAAAGGAAAGAGATTCTTCTGGCAAACAAGTCAAGAGCCATTATTTCTGCGGTAGTGTATTTAGCTCAGAATCCAGGGGCGGCTGCCATCTCTAGGACAAAGGCATCTGGAGTTCTTGAAGACAAACATCTGGTGGGGGTCTCGGCATTGAGGAAGATGCATGATTTCCCTCCGGACCCAGAGCATTTCCTCTCCCCCACGAAGCTTTCCCAGGCTGCACCTCTGTGGGGGGTGGGAGTGCTCCCCCCTCCCCGAACTCCACCCAGGCCCCTGGGCAGGTCGGACATCTTCTCTGGATCCAGATGGCCTTGTTATCTGGTGGGTATAACAGTGTAGACGCCGGCTGAGTTTGGAGAAGCCGGTGGCTCCAAAACCTCTTCTCGGCCAGACTTGTCGAGGCCTGCTCCCAAGCCCACATGAGGACAGGAGTAAGGGGATGCTGAGAGGGGGCTGCTGCCAGCACCTCCAGCCCTACCGTCCCCACGCCCCCTCCCCAGGGCTCCCCAGGCGCTCAGGGCAGGATTAAGAGAGGAGCTTCTGGAGTCAAACAGACTTGAGTTCGAATCCCAGGTCCTCAGTTTTTAACTGCATGACTGCTTTCCAAGCTCATTTTGCTTTGAGTGTGAAACAAAGATGATAGTGCCAGCCCGCCGTCCGCGGAGAGGGTTACGTAAGCCCGTGCATGTTATAGCTCTCAGCACAGCTTGATAAAGGGGAGCTGTTCCGCCTCGTAATGTGGCCTCGGCCTCCCACGGTGGTCTGCAGGGAGGGGAACTGGACTCGAGAGAGGGTGAAATAATTGAACCTTCTGTGCCAACAGCTGGCTCCGGTGCTCCAGGCCTGCTGCCCCAGCACCCGCAGCACCCACCAGCGGCCCAGCCCAGCCCCATTAAAACAACTCTGCCTGGGGTGGGTGTTCGTGTACATTTTCCTCTTCCAGCCTCTTCCCACCCTCCATGCCAGCGCAGGCAGGACAAGCACAGGCCTTGTTTTCCCATGAACTGTCCACTTCTACTCAGTAGAAAAGGCTGGGAGGGAGAAAACGCAGCCTCTTTGATAAACTGTGATATGAACTGCAGCGTAATCCAACAGCTGGGATCTTTACAAGGCCTGCTTCTGTGCTGGGGAAGGCGCAGGACTGAGGACACCCCACTCTGCCGGCCAAGAAGGCCCTCTGGCCAGCCGTCCTTCGCCTTAATCAGCTGAGCCTCTTCCCCTCCTCTTCCTCCCGGCCAGAGGACTGGCCAGAGAATGCTTTCTTTTTAACGAGTGACTGTGCTGTGAACTCAAGTGCTCCAGCCCCAACCAGCCCAGTTGATGGTGAATGAGGTCCCAAGCACCCCTAAGGGGACAGGGGTGCCCCTGAGATAAGGCGGGTGTTGGAAGAGCCTGGGCTGGGAGCCCAGGCGGGAGAGGGGGAAGCAGTCATGAGCTTCGTCCTTGAGACCCAGCGCTCCCCTCCCCGTCTGTGTAAGAGCCCTGTGTTGGGGGCGGGTGGAGTGGGGAACTGATTGGCCGCTGAGGTGGGTGGTAGGGCAGGGCAGCCAAGGCCCAGGAAGCCACTGGAAACCGGACTTCTTTTTAATTGCAGGGGTGGGGGGAGGGCCTCAAGAGAAGAAGCTCTTTCATCCGGTAACTGGGAAATTCCACTTTGCTATCCTCGCGTTCTGCCTGTGAGAAAAGCCCTCGGCTGGGGCCAAACGGCCACCGTGGTTGGCGCAGCTCACACCAGCTGATCGCACCCGACCCCAGCTCCCCCCGTCACTCTCTGAAGCCTCCTAGCCTCGAGTTCATTGGCATAGGGTATATCCCCTTTACCCTGTCTGTCTATATCTCTTCTACCCCACCATTGGGCCCAGACCTCCATCCCCCGCCCCCTAAAGCCCATTGTGCCAATGCTGATAGAAGATGAATCAGTCAAGTGGCAAGACCCAGACCCCTGGTTCAGTGACACTTGAGAAGAGCATGCTCTGCCTCCGGCACGGCCTGCGAGGACTTCTGAGAGGTCCCGCCTGCCCCCTTCCTCCTGCCCCTCTAATGGATTGCGTTCATTTGCTCAGAACAAAAATAAATTGCTGTGACAAACATGCACCAACCTAAGTCTGTCTGCTGGAAGAGGCCCTGATCCACTACCCAGAATGCAGGCAGGTTTTGATCTTTTATTAGTTAGTAGCCGTATTATTGGGTCCCCAGCTGAGGGGACGGAGACAAGATGTTGAACAGGGCTAGAGGAATTCTTTGAAGGAATTTTTTACATTCGTCGTGTCGGCTTGATGTCAGTCTGCTCCTTGTGAGAATCTTCTGGCGCTTTCCACAGCCATTCTCCTCCCTGGCCCTCAGGGCCGGGGCTGGGGTGCTTTGTTGAGATACAGGACGCTAAAGAGTGTGTGGCAGAAGCTTCTTTGCACAACCCGCTCTTGGCTGATCTCCTAATTGGGGACAGCTCTGAGGGAATGTGAATGGCAGGCACGATCGGACATACCAGAGAGAGTCCTGCCCTAGAAGATAGAAAGATGTCCCCGTGAAGGGCAAAATTCAGAGAGCCCAGCCCATTCTATTTTTATTGTCCCTAATCCCTGGCAAAGTGCCAACATTCCAGCACTTCACAGAACCATCTGTGATCCAAGGGTGGTAGGAAGGGCTGCGGGACCTGTGGGACGGGCCAGCATCTTTGCCTCCTCCAGGCAGTCCCCACATTGTCCATAGAGCCCGCTGTCATGCACACTGGCCCTCCCTGTAGAAGCGATGTGTTTTCTTCTGGAAAATGGAAACACATGTGTTGGCCTTGCTAGGCCAGGCTGGGATTGATTAGGTTTAACCGGGGAGTGTGGGGGAAGGAGAGGAAGTGCCGGCCAGAGGGAGCCCTGCGCAGTGTGCTCTGGAAGTCTGGGGAGCTTTAGAGCGAAGCGTCCCTGTGTTTCAGGGGTCCTCCTGGATCCCTGTTGATGGAGCAGCAAGGAGGCCAAGGCTTGTGGGAGGTTAGAGGTCACAAGTGAACTTGGCACAGGGAGGCCATGGGACCCAAACAGCCCTCTGAGCACAGAGCCAGCCGCTTAGCCCATCATCCTGGAAGCCCCTGTGGTGGGGGTGAGGACTCGGGAACCATTCCGTGCCCACCTCACGGCATGCCTTTTGGACTCCTCATCACTTGGGTGCTGGCTCCTGCTGAGCCCTTGCCAGCCTCTGATTAAAATGTGTGGTCTCCACACCTGAGAAGCATCAACCCCCCCAGCCCGATGGCTCAGGCAGCCAGCAGGGCTGAGGGGATGATTGTCAGGAGCTGTTGCCAGGGGCTGAGAACTTGATAATGAATTTCTTTCTAAAGGTTGAGAGGTTGTTTCGGGATGGAATATGCAGTTCTCTGGATCTGTTTATATTTTACCTAAGGATGCCAGGAAACTAACAAAGTTTTGACCTTGGTAGCTCAGCTTGGTTAATTAGCAAGTAGCTGATGGGTATCGTAATGTCTCCTCTTAATCAAATAGCAGCAGGTTTGGAATTGGCCCCTAGAAGGCATTTCCATCCTCCCGCCTCCTTGGGGCAGGACTGCATCTGAGCCAAGACAGACAAAGGTGTGTCCTTAATTTTAAAGTGCTTTTAAAATCCTTCTAGAGCAGCAGTTACTGAGTATAGCCTGTTCATTCATTGTAGGATGCGTTTTCTCAGGAAGCTCTTTCTTTCATCCTGTATCAGCTTAGATATCTTTGGGCCGTCCTTGGGGGCCCCCGTGTTCTCTCTCTCCCCACAAGTGGTTTCTTTTAGCCAGTAGCCACAAAGGTGATCACACACACACATACACACACCCCTCGCCTTCGGGAAAATACACAGAAGAGTTTCTGTCACATGCTGTCTGTGAAAGGCCATCCAGCCCAGCTGCCCCTTCCACATAGAAGGAGAGGTCCCATCTCTAAGCATGTACCACGGCTGTACCTTGGAGGACCCTGGCCTGGGACACCCTTGACCTCACCAAAAGTCTCTGGGATCTGAAGTGGATCATGGAACTTTCTTTTAAAGTTTCCACCTTCAGCTCCCAGGAGAGTACCGGCTCTGGGTCTGTTGCTGTCATCGTCTTGCATTTTAATGCCTATGTAGCACCAGAGCATCTGCCCCCAACTCCCTCATCCCAGCCCTTGGGGTGTCATCCGTGGCGTTGGGATTTGCTCCACAGGGAAGCTATGCAGCCTTCCAGAGACGCAGAGCTGAGGTTCCTGGTCGTCTTCCAGACTGGGTGGTAGAGGCCGTTTGGGAAAACTGCCCAGTTTCCAGTACGGACTTTGCTCTTCCACAGCCCTCGTTGGAAAGAAGCCGTGCTCTCTCATGGCGTCTTCCTTTCACCCAGGGTCGTTCACCCGCTGAAACCCCACCAGGACCCCTGCCGATGTGACCTCTTCCCCTACCAAGGCTGTCTCTCCTCCTGCTGGCCGCCGCCTCTCTGGCGAAGTGAAACACCGATTAAGTGTGCGTGTCCGTCCCTGTCTTCCGTCTAAGCCCCCGGCCCTCCAGACTGCTGCTCGTCCATTATCCTGGCCTCCTTCCAGTCTATATTTAGATGACATAATCTCATTGGAACTGCCTGGCACTTGGACAGTGAATGTCTTTCTTGGTCTAAATCTCAGTTTCGACTCTTGCTCAAGAGGACGTGTCCCACCCCCTCCTTCCTCCCAGATATTTGTTTTTCCTTCTGGTTTATCACAGTTATTCACATCGTCCATGTTGGCCTCTTCCTCTCTGAAGCCGAGTTGAGATGGATTTCAAGTGCACTCCAGAGTCGTCTCTCATTTTTCTCTAGTCTTCTGTCCGGCGTCCTGTGCCGTCTGTTTTGAGTCTCACCTCTCACTCTTTCCTTCCGGAAGCTGCTTTCCTGAGCACTGAGTTTTACATCTCTTTCTCCATTTCCTCAGAAGGGGTGCCACATGTCCCGCCCACCCCACCCCACCCCACCCCCAGCACATGCCGCAGTCACATGCCCCAGCTCCGGCTCTCACACGCGACCGGTCTCCCGAACGTGGGGCCGTCTGAGCCTCCTTGTTGCTGCCCCAGAGAGCTGCTTTTTTAGCTTGATAACGGCGCTCGTGTCTCCATTCGCCCTTAGACTTGTCATCAGTAAACTCGTGGCCATGGATGGGCCCTTCTGCTCTGTCCCAGGCCTGCTCTCGGCTTATCCAGTCCTTCCCTTAGAAGAAAGACAGTTGTGCAGACTTGAAGACTCTCAGCCCTTGCCGGTGCTTCAGAGGCGAATGAGCCTCAGAAGCTCTGCTGCGTCCCCCGAAGTTCTGACTTGTTTTCTGCTCGGTTTTGGCATCTCTTCAGTAGAGCCTTGTCCCTTCCCTAACTACATAGCACTTTTTGCTTCAGTGGCCCAGATCTGTCTTCTTTCCTTCTCCTGATGAGGGCAAGGTGGCAGCCTTACTTCCCCCTGCGCTCCCATGCCTGTGATGCCTTTTTTAATAGAAATTTTTCACTAAAGAACAACATATTACTTAAAGTATACAAATTGTAAGTGTACTACAACTCAGTAGCCATTTAGTGGCTGTTTAGTTTCTCCTGATTGTCTACACCCACGTAACAAGAACGCAGATCAAGAAGTAGAACACCCAGAGGTACCTTTCCTGTCTTCTACCTGTTTCAACGCAGCTTATGTTTGTGAGGTTCATCCATGTTAGATGTAGTTCACATTTCTGTAGAATATTCCACTGTATGAAGATACCACGATTCATTCACCTTTTCCGCCATTGATGGCGTTTGGGTTGTTTTCAGAGTGGCACTGTTATGAACAAGGCCACCGTGACTGTCCTTTCGCGTGTCTTTTGGTGAACATACACATACGTTTCTCTTAGCTACAGGAGTTGCTAGATCAGAGACCATGCATATGTTTAGCTTTACCAGTTACCATGCAAAACAGTCGTACCACGTTCTGCTCCCATCAGGGTGTGTGAGTCCAGTTACTCACATCCTCACCAGCCCTTGGCCGTGTCCGTCTTTGATTGGAGCCGTTCTGCTAGGTGTGGTATCACCTTGTGGTTTTAACTTGCATTTCCGAGGACTAATGAAGTTGAAGAACCTCACGTCGTTGATTGGCCTTTTGGATATCCTTTTTTGTGATGAGCCTTTTCTAGTCTTTTCCCATATGTTTTCAATGTTTTTCTTATTGATTTGTAGAAGTTCTTTAATTCTGGATTCAAGTCTGGCTCAGATGTGTATCTTATAATTATCTTCTGTTCTTCATTGCTTTTTTAATGGTGTCTTTTGATGACTACAAGTTCTTTATTTTTAACGTAGCTCAGGTGATCAGTTTTTTTTTTACAGTTAGCATTTTTTATGTTTTGTGGTGCTTTTTCGGGGCATTGGGAGCTCACAAGAACTAACGGTAAAGCTGCCTGATTCTGGTTGGTATTTGTCAAGCATTCCCTGTGAGCTGGTCACTGAGTACAATCCACCTAAAACCCAGAGTCATTGTTTCTTAGCCCTGGACAGGGTCTTGGAGGTCACCTTATCCAGGCTGCTTATGCTTTGTGAAAACAAAGACTCCTAGCCGCCCTCCACCCCAACATGACTGAAACCCAGGAGCACCGGTGCGGCCAAGCCAGCTGCAGTCTGCGGCCTACAGCTGGAAACCTAACTATGTTGTACTCACCTAACTATGTTGGTCAGTACTCTTTGGGTGGCAGGAGGCAAGAACACAAGTCAAAGGCACCAAAATGAGCTAGGGGGCTCTACTGGCCTGTATAGCCAGACCACGGGCAAGGGTGGCAAGAGCCAGGAACTCAGTGTTTCTCTGTGGCACCGTCTCTCTTCTTGGCCCTTATTTGAGGTCAGCTTTGTTGTTTTGGTTTCTTCAAGTGTCAGAGGCATGGCCACCATGTCACATGGCCATCATATCCCTGAGGTTATGTTCTGGGAGGAAGCTCTGATTGGCTCCCGCAGGGCCATGCGCCCACCGTGGCGTGGTGGCAGTGGCAGGGTGCTGCGAACGGCAGCCCTAAGAGAACCCCACGTGGAGTGGAGAGCAACAGCTCTACCGAGAAAGGAGCTGCTGTCCCACGAGAAAAGCAGCAAGATGCCGAGCAGTACAAACCACAGGAGCCTGCCACGGGGCTGCTTTCCTGAGCAGTTTTCTTACATGGAAAATGAAAACGCCATCTTCACTATCTCCTGCCAGTCCCCTGGAGAATTAAATGACTCGATAAAAAAGTGCTTAGAAGAATCTGGCACCTGGTAACTGCAATAAGTACCAGTCGTGACTGTGATGGTCAGTGTGAATAGTAACATCCACCCATCCACCCTCTCTCTGCGAGTGTCAAGAGAAGGGAGACCCAGGAGGTGGGTGAGTCGGTCGTTGCAGAGGTGGGCAGAGTAGCTGGTTGCTGAGGTGGGCGGGTCGCTGGCCCCGAGGTGGGCCTAGTGCCTGTTCTCCCGTTTTCCATGCCCTCATTCCAAGGCCACTGCCTCAGGCCCGGCTCCTGGAAAGCAGATGTTCTGGGGTTGATTGTTACTTTCTCCTGTTTTCTAGAGAATGGTAAGAAAGAAAGCCATTGAGCAAACTAGGGCTTGGCCCCAGGCGTCCTTTGTTCTTCTGTGCCCCACCTGGACCCAGCCCGGTTCAGAGCTGCCCAGTCTGGACTCTAGATCGAATGTGACAATACACAGTTCTCACCCTCACGTCGAAGAGTATAAAGGTAGTGTTCAGTCAGGAGCGAGGGTCGGCTCGTTCAAAGCTCAGAGTTCACGGCGAGGGCCCTGCTCGTGTTCTCGGGACGCGGTCTTACCCTCACCTCCACGGCTGGCTCTTCCTCCTCTATCCGCCCCATCCTGGGCAGACCGTCACCCCGCAGCACGATGGCCACCGGCAGCTCTCACTCACTCCAGTCTCAGTGGTAGTCCCAGGCTGGGGTCTCATCGGACCTGCCACTGTGGCCAGAGAACACCATGCCCCGATTGTCCAGGATGGGGTCGTGTGCCCACTCTCAGACACGGGAGCAACTGTTCATGGGAAAGCATGGTTCTAGAACCAGAGGCCCGGGCCATGGCCCTCGGGTCAGAAGACCCATCTGGCATTGCTCCGTGGTCTCAGTGCCAATGCTGACTGGAGGAGGATGTGAAGAAGGTCCCCACCGTGGCGGCTGCAGAACGAGTGAGACTGTCCCAGCAGCCAAACCCTCCACCCCCAGCAAGGGGGCGGCAAAGCCGTGTGGGTGCCCAAGATCTTCCCAGAGACCACCGTGGGGACAGGTGGGGAGTAGGGTGGCAGCTGAGGAGTTAGGCCTCCGGTTGGTCCCTTCCCTATGGCTTCCTCTGTTTGCAACATTGCACCTTGCCAGAGACTGGAAGTTGTCACTGTGTCATCTGATAATGATTTGGGGGTTAGACACAGGGCCTCCCGGAGCCCTCTCCCCAGGATGGTAGACCTGGGCCATGAGTGAAGAGGGACCAGGAGAGTCTCGGTCTAGATTTTAGGTTCAGTTCAGAGTGGCCAGAGGGACCTTACGGGTGAGCTGAGTTCTTGCACACGAGGAGGAAGCAGACTGATTTTTCCAGTAAATATTTACCACATGCTGCCTTCACGCAGCAGCCCGGGCTGTGTTGACCTGGACCTACCCGCCACATTCCGCAGATGGGACACCCAGGTGTGGCCGGAGGGAGCGCGGTAGAATAGAGTCACTCCCCACGGTGTTCGTTCTGTGTCTCTTCCTGGGGCACCTGTGTCGTGCCAGGACCCACACTAGCCCTGGGCACACAGGACTGAGAGCCGGTTCCTGCCTCCACCAGGGTGGCAGTCTAGTGGCATAGGCAGACAGGTGCCAAGTGACTAAGAGACGTGCGTCCCAGTGTTGTGATTTGTTCTCTGGAGGAAATGGGGCAGGAGGGGGGGTCCTCAGGTTCGGGCCTGTGGGAAGAGGGTGGCCACAGCCTCAGCGGAGCCGGAAGGCTGTGACCTGGATCCCGTGTTCTCAGAGCCAGCAGTGCCCTAGTTTTCCCTCTCCTCGGGCTCGGCTGAAGCTACGCCAGGAATTAGCTTTTAAAGGCTGCCTGAAATGTGGTTCGGAGCCAAAAAATCTATAGAGCCAGTGCATTCGTGACCTTGTTGAAAATGCTTACTGAGGAAAATCAAGGGGGTGGGATTTGTTTTTTTCTCTGTAAAAATTTTTTTAATCCATTTGGCCCTCCTGACTCCCATTCCTTTCCCTCTGGGCACATTCCCTCCCAGCCTGCCTGGCCCCGCCCCCGGCCCCGCCCCCAGCCCGCGGTGCTCCCCTCTTCCCCTGCCCACCCCTCCCCCATCACCCCTGCCTCAGGAATGAAAAATACCAGTGGGTAAAACTAAGGAGCCTGGGTAGAGCCCTGGAAATTAGGCCACAGCTGTCAGGCCAGGCAAGAGTCGTCGTCTCTGAGAATGGTACTGCCAGGAGCGAGCGCTCGGCCCCTCCCCCGTGAGGGTAGAACAGAGCCCTTCCCGCCCCCTCAGACCCTCCAGACCCTCCGGGATGGGGCCGCTACCTAAGTAGGGCCAGGCAATGCCTTTGTCATTGAGCAGACCTGTCCCGGAAACCTGTCTCAGTACCCGTCCCAGAGCTAGTCCCTGCCCGCCTGGGGATAATGACAGAGGCAGTGCTGTAGCAGCCTGTGCGGTGATGCTCCAGGGAGCGGAGGGACTGGGGGGAGTGCCCAGCCCCGGTGAAGGGGTCCAGGAAATTTTCTGGAAAAAGATGCTCTCTAAGCGGAGCCATGAAAGATTAGGAGGAATTGAATGGGGATGGGAGGACAAGGTGTTTCTGATGCAACAGTCTCCTCAGAACCCCAGAGCCCAGTGCCCAGCACCCCAGGGAACTGGGAATGTGGCTGCAGCCAGGTCCCTGGCTGCCTCACAAACAGCCCTGGGGAACCCTGTGAGCCACTGACAGGCCCGTGAAGGCTCAAGGTTTTTTCCCACTTTGGGTGGGTGTACAAGTTCCTGGGAGGAGAAACTGCCGACCTGTGGTCCCCTTGGCACCTTCAGGGTCGTGCTGACAAGGGAGGACTGTGAGTCTGCGAGGCAGCGCCTGAGGTGGCGGGGCCCCAGAGCTCAGTGCACTGCTGTCCCCCAGAACTTCCAGTGGACAGAGGGAGCGGGATCCGGGGCTCACAGGGTGGGGTGTGGGGCTCTCACTTATTGACTGTGACGGCTGTGGTCTTCTCCCCCCACCATTAGCCCCAGGAAACACCAAAGGTTCGTTAAGGAGTGGCTTAGGAAGCTGGCTAGACGAGGGATCTGGCCGCTGCATCATTCTAGAGGGTTTAGTGCTGATGGGACCAGCAGTTGGAGCAGATGATCTGGACTGTTTAAAACCTTCTCAACACGCAGACATCCTTGTCCTGACTTGTTTGGCTTTTCAGGGGATGCTGCTTTCAGCCAGTTCATTCCAGGTGCCTGTAAATTCAGCCTTATCTGTTCATTCCATTTCTCCAGGGAAAACAGCTTTTCCTTCCTCTCATGAGCTGAGCCCCTCCCTTCTGACCAGCCCAAGCCCCTTTCCTGATGGAGACACCCCTGCGCCCCCACCCCCACCTCTGTCATAAGCCCCCAGCCCTAACAGTTAGCCAGTCCTGGAGTTACCTCACTTCCTTCCTGCACTTGAAGCCTGAACGGCTGCCCCAGTCCAGTCCCCTCATTCCCCATGGCAGTAGCATAGTAATTGGTTTCTCAGATCTTCAACTGTGTACCCCATCTGTGAGGATTTCCTGGTCCCCTGACCCTCCTCCGTAGGAAGACACGGGGACCCCAAGGGGAGGGGCCGCGGAGAAGAGGCTGCTGCCTCAGTTCTCCGCCCCCTGCAGCGCCTCTGCTCCCACTGAAATAGCCACCACAGCACCACGTTCCGCCCCTCGCCCCAGCCCCGCAGCCCGAGGTCACACTCCCCCCAGGATGGGGCTCAGGGCCTGGCGTGACAGAGCAGCTGCCCAGTGAGATCTGTCTCCAGCTCAGCTCCCAAGATGAGTATCTGTAATTATAGCTCTTGGAAGGTCACAGCTTTCATTTCATTTTTGCGGTGTTTGGAAAAAAGTTTCAAGCCTCTCTTAACATGTTCAGTCTTCCCAAGCCAGCTAACGGGTTTCTAGGAGAGAAAAGACAGCCATGAAAGATATGCCCACAGGCCAAGCTCGGTGGCAGGAGGTGGGGGGGCGGCCAGAAAGGAAGGCAGGAAGGATAGATCCGGACAGGCGCGAGTGCCTGCGGGGGCGGGGAGGGCAGAGGGTGGCACCGAGCTCCGGCGCCCTTTCACCCACACTCGTGCTGCCTCTCAAGGGCCCAGAGCCCTGACTCAGCCTCCCCAAGGAGGACATCTGCCCGCCCGAGATGTCATCATCTGAGTCATGCTGCGATCGTCCCCACCTGCTGACTCCCGAGTCCATCCGTCTTCCTCAGCCTTGACCTGGCCCTGTCCTTCCCCCCAGGAAAGGGCATCTGGAAAGGCAGCCCCGAGACCCTCTGTACTTAACGTTGTAGAAGGTGGTGGCAGGAGGCAAAGTGATTTAAATAGCCCAGAAGGGTGGCGTGCCGTGCAGAGCCGTGGTTTTCCGTAGATTCTCAGATCTCACCCTGGGTGGCTGCAGCGCACCGGTGACACCCTGGCCATTGGTGTGAGGCAGCTTTCATGCGTTGGTTAAAGACGGGCTTTCTCTCCATTGATAAGACTTCCCTCTTCTCCTCAATTCTATTTCAGGAGAAAGCGTCCTCCGGAGTAGGCACTCCTGCCTCCGAGTGGAGCCAGGCCTCTCCTCCTGCTCGTACTATGCTAATCACTCCTTGCAAACAGGCAGACTTTGTAGGAGGTTTGCCTGGTTTTAGATGAAACCTACGCCTTTGAAGCAAAGAGCCACAGTAGCTAAAAATAGCATTTCCCGGCTGTTGATCCTCTCATTTGTAAAATGCAAGTTTTCATTGTTAAATCTGCAAATCTGCAGCAGTAGCCGCCGCGCCCAGAGAGGGAAGCTCTGCCATCCCCTAGGGAGGTGCCACCTTCCCTGAGCCCTGCCTCCCGCTCTGCTTCTGAGATCTCCATGAGTCCAGGGTCATCCCAAAATGTAGAGGATTCTAAATATACATATTTTTTTAAAAACCTTTTTTATCGTTTTGGAAAAACAAAGGATGCAGAAGAATATAGCATAAAATGGAAAAGATCCTGAGCCACCACTTCCTCCCCCAGAAGCAGCCTCTGTTGGCAGCGTCATGAACACACTTCCAAAACTTCGTCTTTGCAGTTATAACTGCGCAGCTCCGCTGGGTGCGGGCTGCGCTCATGGTTTTCCTGCAGAGGATCCTAGACTCAGAATTGTTCTTGCCTTGTTTTCACTCCTTCACCCGTCACTCAACAGAGGGCACCTCCCTCGGGATCTCGAACGTGTGGACACCACAGTCTAAACTCCAGGCCAACACAGAGTGGGTCAGGGTCACTCTCCCTTATCAAGGCCGCCACATCCGTCACCATTTCTCTGTATGGTGGCCTGGTCTCTGCTTGATGCTGGGGGGGAGGGCAGGATGGCTGTCCCCCAGGAGGCCCCTCTCCTGCCACAGCTCTGCTGGGGGGAGGGGGTTCATCTGTAAAGGAGACCTGGGATTCCTCAGATGCCTGCAGAGCACTTTCCCCAGAAGAACTTCCACAGACGCCTCGCTTCTGGGGCCCTTTCTCATTCTCATGCATTTAATGCAGTGAAGATTTTCTGGGCTGGAAAGTGCATTTCGTGCATCTTCAAATTCCCTGAAAATGACTGACCACAAGAGGAATTTTCCCATCTCCTGGCAAGGGGCAGAAGAGGGTACGAATAAGAGAAATTCCCTTCCATTTGGCCGCGAAGGACCGAAGGGGTCCCCTCCATGCCGGCTTCGCCCCGTCACTCCCATAGCCCCTCCCCCCTCCCCCCTCTGACCTCTACCCTCTTCCAGGACACTCCGCAGTGAGGCTGCTCTGATACTCGCCCTGACCAGAAGTGGGTATTAGTGTTTCAGTTCCCATTCTGTTTTCTGATGTTTATCTCAGTGTCCTTAAGTGGGCACTTATAAAGAGCTACAGAAAACAACGTCAGTTCACAAGATTTCATGAAACCTCCAGACTAAAGATTTGAAGGCCAGAAAAGCACGGACTGGCCCAGCTCCCTAATCAGAGGCAGTTCTCTGCTGTGGAAACCAAAAATGTAGCCAGAACAGCAAGAGTAGCATAAGCCAGAGGCAGTGGCTAGCAAGCTGGGCTTCCTCCCCCAGGGCATCCGAGGCTGGGAAGACAAGCCCAGGCTCGGGGCCTGAGGAGCTACAGTGGTGGTGAGGTGAGGTGGCAGCGAAGGGTCCTCTGTAGGGACAGGTCTGGCCTGAGAATTCATCCCCTTTTCCCTCCACGGAACAGAGCAAGTTGAGGCTGCACACGGTGGGCCTGGCCCCCGTGAGGTGGAGGCCAGCGGGGAAATCGCGGAAAGTCAGGCAGAAACTCTGGGGGAAGCAGGACCTGGGCTCTGGGGAGGCGAATGGATGGTCTGTGGTGGTGAGAGGGAGGCAGCCGGGGCCTTAGCACCCAGAGCTCCGAGGCTGCGCTAGGCGCTGGAGTTGCGCATCCTTTGCGACGGCTGCTAAAATCGCCCCGTTTCCACGTGGAGAGTGGTCTGGACAGGCTGGTGGCAGTAGCAGTTTGGGGGCAGTGGTTCTCAGTCCTGGCTGTGGGGTCTGTTAAGAGTATAAATCGCCAACTTCCCGCAGAGGTCCTGAGCGGGGTCCTGGTGTCCCCAACATACAACCAAGTTCAGGAGTCTCTTCGGGAGGGGCTGTTCCTGGCTTGGGGGACCCTCCTGAACCCGGAGGGTAATTGTGTGACCTTTTGGATGGGTGAGGACACTTTTGGGACAAGGGGTGGTGGCTCCTCACTGAGTTGTGGAGCTGAAGTCGTGTTTATGGAACCCAGGGGCAGAGCACTGAGACTGCCACGGGAAGGCAAAGTGGCAGCCCCTGGTTGGAACCCGTCAGGGCACAGGAGCCCCCTTAGGGGAGTGTCCCACAGGAACGTGGGGTGGAAGTGGATCACTGCGATCACCACAACCATGAAGAAAGCCCCTTTGGGTGAGGAGTTCGGAGAGGGAGGCGTGCGGGCCTCAGCACAGCGACCGCGTGAGCACCGCACTGCGGCGCCCAGGTCGGCGTGTGGCCTTATGGTTAGCAGGGCGGAGCTGGGGACCTGCGAGGCCTCGACAGCTGCGCTTGGTGCTGACTAAGGTGGGAGATGCTCACCGTCTGTGAATGTTTGTGGTCGGACAAGCAGCAGCGAGGAGTGATCCCGTGGCCTGGATCAAAGGCCTCGTTGGGAATAATGGGATGAAGTAACGGGAAACATGAACAGAGCAGCTTAGTAACAGGAAGGCTGCTGGGGACGGGCCGTCCCCAAGCTGCTCCCGGGTACGAGGCATCAGCCCAGGCCGGGCTCCCTCGGCATCTGGCACTTTTGTCACTTGCCTGCCTTATTTCTCAGCTCACCCCAGTAGTTTCAATGGGGGTGCATT